>NC_142618.1:40082949-40385979 GCF_059453375.1 Lepisosteus platostomus
GCAGTTTTACAACTCTTATCTACCTTATGTCCCTGACCTTTTACTTTCTAAAAATCAGTTTAATATGGTAGCTGAGGATGTCAACAGACACTGTAACAAGAATCACAAAACTTATCTCAATCCCAGTTCAAATCTGAGAAACAGATGAGCATACTAATCACAGACAATAAAAGCAATTGTAACAAACAAAAATAACTACAAATAAAAACTACAACTAACTCAAATTACTGGATGTTCAAACTCACATTTAAAAACCACTATAGAGGTACAGTAGATACTGCATGTTTGTGTAAAAAATACAGAAACGGAAATCATGAAACAACCAAAGAATCACAGAAGTTTAGATTCCTCAGATTTACCTGGAAGGGAATTCTGGTTTCCATGGAGGTGGGCTCTATATCTACAATTCCATTTATCCAGGCTTTCATTGTGGGCTGAGTGAAGTTGGCTAGCTTCCTTAAATCACCACCCAGAGCAGTCCTTGTGAAGACTGACAGTGCTGCTCCATTTGACAGGTGGTACCAAAACCTCACCTTTCAAAAGACATAAAGGAAGACAATGTCAATAAAAAAAAGAAAGATTAAAATAAATTACTGTACATCAGGTGTTAATTTAATCCATGTTTTGTGGGAAAACATCAAAGCCTTAAGAGGTGTCAAGCACGAAGACACAAGTAAAGTAACTGTAGGAGCTTTCCATTTAACTATCTGTAAAAATACCTGTATAACACTAACATGGCCTGAACGAGGTCAGTACTGCTTAAGACCCTAGAAGGGGTTCCCTTTGCCACCCTTAGAGGTCACCGCAGGTTTAACCAGACTACTCAGACTGACGATTGAGTATGTAGACACCCTCACGTTTTTCTAGGGACTTGAGCACTTTGTATGTTTCATGTGAACCGCATTCTCAAGAGATGAAACTCAAACTAAAAAAGTACACATTATGAAAAGCCAAGCCTTGCATTTGCAAAATGTCCTACGGAGTGTTGGCATTGCTTTTGTTTTCTGAATTGTATGTTTTAGGTGATTTGCAGCCACTGTGTACACCAATGATTTACAATAAAACAGTCGCCAACTAAACAGCTACTAGAACAGATGGGCAGTGGTTTCGGGGGCTTTACATATTTTAAGTTTCATTAATATGGCCAGTGTTTCATTTGAGATTTGGTGTGTTCTGTTTTTTACTTTTCGTGCTTCTTTTACTTTTTAATCAGACAGAAAGGAAGCACAAGCATCAGAAGGAGAAGGGACAATGCACTGTTACACCTGGTCAACTGCATACTGTTCCTTAATTAATCCCAACTTGTTAGGTCTGCCTTCCCCCTGTGATCACCTCTCCCAGCCTGTCATTTTAAGTCCTGGAGTTATGTGAGGATATACAGTACTGTATAATCCTTGGCCAGTAGGGACGGTGGGGGTCGCAGGACTGAACACAGAATTAGCCTCAGAAATAATGGGGACTTAACAGAGAGAAGCAGAGGACAGCTCAGGCATCATCTTCCTCCCTGTACCTTATATCCGTTGTGGAGAGACAGGATGGGTGGGGGGGGGGCATAATTGCACAAACTATTTGGGACTGTTTATATTGAAAAGGATGGTTAGGATAACCAAAGTACTACACAGAGTTTTGCTCCCACTTCAGTCAGGGCAGCGGAACGAGCCACATCAGAATACAGGACAGGTCTGATTTCAGGAGAGTAATGCTTCTGGATTTTCTTTTTGGAACATACGATTTGGATTACTTGGGACCATGAAGGTAATTTTTTTTTATTTTTGTATGCATGAGATTTGTTCTTTAATGGTGTAGTAGCAATATAATGTAATTGCTAGAGGAATAATACCGGCCGTTATGCAGAATAACTTGTGCTGGGTTGTGGATGCTGGTAGTTCTGGAGGATACAATGGACCTTTTGTAGGGAGAAGGCCCCAGCAGCTTCAAATTGCTAGATGGTGTAGTAGACTTCAGATCCTGCAAATGGTGGTCACTTTTGTACTTTGACAATTATCAATTTTAAAGTGTTAATATTTTCAGATTTATTATACCAATAATGTCCACTACACAATCCAAAACAGTACAGTACCTGGCATGCAAGAGAACTGGCAGTCTGTTTCTGTAATATGGGGCTACCAAGATGAGCCACAACATTCTGGTTGGAAAGCACACTCCCATTAACATAAAGAAATGACCCTGAGAATAAAAATGTACTTGTTATTGTTTTGGGTTACATACAAAACGTGCAGTGATTATTTCTCATCCGTTTTGGCAATGGATGTAATATTTTCATAAAGTTCACAAATATTGTACTCTTAATAAAACAGAAGACATATTTACTGTGCCTATTTTAGGCTTTGGTGTGAATCTATTTTCACTCCTTATCTTTCACTTGCTAATAGAAAATACAACTGAAGTGTAATTCTACTACAGACTGACTGAAGTTCTTGTGCTCCTACACTCCCTTTTCTATGCACTTCTACACATTCTGAGTTCTGTACTACTGACTACATGCTTTGTTTGTATAAAGCTGATATAATTCTAAAGTTTTTAAGCATATTCTGTTGTATTTCTCTTTTCCAATTTGTATACATGTTTATATCAGCACAAAGACACATACGAAGAAACAAAGGAGATGCAGCCTCTTTCCATTTTCAAAACATCTTGAAATTTAAGCTGTTTATACAAGATAATTGGCTAATGCCATGTTTTATTTTTCAGGACCTGAAATATCCATGTCCTGTACTGACCAGAGCTGCTATTGGTGGTATGGTCTGTGTCAGGGACTTCTTGGTTGAATGAGGAATTCCCTTGTGTTCTGATCCAGTCAGCATTGTCTGAAATCAGCTGCTCCCAGCCACACCAGTCAGACTCAAAACTACACCTTGTATAATTGCCTGGAAAAAAAAAACATTTTTTAACATGACAGTTTTAAAGTAAAAATATCATTGGTTTCAGCATAAATAATCTAAAGAAATGAAAGAAAAACCCAATATGACATGAAAGACTCAGAGTGATTTAGAAAAGATGGTACAGAAGTACAGTATAATGTATTAATATTTTATGCTATTATCAGATATATTTGTGATCCATTGGGATGCATCCCGTTAACAATTAATAAAGCGATCAATATTCTGAGATAGTCTGAACCATTTTTTAAACTACCTGCTGCATAGTTAAAGCATTTTTATGTTTCTGTAATAGTCTGCCAGGGAATACTCAATTACATGATCCATCAAACTTTAAAAGCATCCTCACAGATAAGACAGATGGAAGAAGGACAGAACAGCACATTAACATTGCAGTGACATCAATTTAGAGCATCAGCATTCTGTACAACTAGACTTCAAGTGAATATACCAGCCTCCATGCAAGTGTCACTACAACAGACCAGAATTATTAGCAAAACTCTTTCTTAACACAATACATCAATGGTCATGTCAAAAGAGCCTTAAAAGCACATACGTACACTCAGAAGCCTTTTAATCTTTCATCTCCAGCTATCTAAAGGAAATAAGAGATGGGACTAACACCTTGTCCAGAATAAGTTTAGGACTAGAATAGGATATCTTTCATAATTGATTTAATTTAATAGAAAATGAGTCAGATACTGTATCTCAGATGTTTAATACAAGGATTGCAACCGGATACTTTAAAGTCAAAGCTTGAGGATTTCTAGCAACACTATCTGACTGACACATCAGATGTTGCAAGCCCAGAAATTTAATCATGACATTGGGGTTAACACCCCTACTCTTTTAAAAAGGAGTTGGGACTTCAGTTGAAGGACTCATCTAAAAGATTGCTCCTCCTATAACACTATGTCCCCAGTTACCATACTGGACCACTGGTTTAAAAATTATGGCCTTGAGGAAATATTGCCACCAATTGTTCCATTTTCAGCACTTTCAGTTGCAACTTGGTATTTCCTTGGTGTCCTGTCCTCACACAGTCCTGGTACAGCCTTGTTTAATGTCTAACATTGAAATGGAGGCTATCAACATTTAATTAGCATATTGGAAGTTTATAAATGTGATATTTGAAAAAATGGAAATGGTCCAAGTATACATACAGTGTACAGTGTCTGTGTGTGGAGTCTGTGTGAATATACAGTATACAGTACACTCATGATCTCAGTAGAGATTATGTACTGAAATTGTTTCAATATCCTTCAGACAGGATGAAAGTAGTAAATACAAAAATACATAGAGACTTTACATGTATTACTATACATTATACTGTACTTATGAAGCCATGTAGGGATGTGTCTCAAGAGAAATGGTTTTCCCTGTGCCTCATAAGTTGTTTTCTAGGCTTCCCCCCCATATGATGGCGATTTCCAGCTCACAAGAGATGGGACACCAGCAATCAATGGAGCAGGTATCAGCTGCTCATCCTGCTCCAGTCAGAATAAATAGAGTGCTGAATGAAGAAGGAGGTAGTTATGACCAGGAGTTATGACAAGTCCAAGGAGGAACTCCACCAGATCAATCCAGGCCAAAAGTTTTCTTTTCCAACAACTACAGTCCCATTTTAGGGTGAAGAGCACCTCAGTAAGTTGTTTGATACACACAGGCTATTTATTCTCCTAGCATGAAATATGGGAAAGCCATTTTCTACTATTGAAATGGCAGGTTCTCTTTCCCAGATAGAAAGCTGGAAGGGCCTCACATGGCATCACATACTATTAATAAAAAAAACATTAATAATACAACTTTTAGTAATTAAATAGAAATTGAAATTAATTATTGAAACATATAAATAGTATATATGTTTACTATAGTATATATACAAATAGAAAATTTGTAATATAAAAAGCCTTTCTAAAATATAAATAGAAAAAAATAATCTCCAGGTATATTGACAGTAGAAACAAAAAGTTCTTGTTCGTCATATTCCTAATCTCATTACATAGTCATCTGAAATTGAAAGGGATATAGAGTCAGAGATAGAGAAATCATTCACAGTGACTAAATAAAAACATAATAAATTCCCTATTCTCTTAGCTAATAACCATTCTGAGATTCCAATGTACACAATAAACTTATTTACTCTGCATGTAAAAATAAAAACACTCTTCCTCCTTTAAAATCAATTACTCTCCCCTCACAGGAAATAAGCAAAATCTAAACAACAATATATTTCTAATATTAAAGGAGTGAAAAAAAAACACCTTAACCATATTCATCCTTGGCTTATTGTGTTGGGCAGCACATATGGTATTCTGGAGAAAGACCATATCTGAGATAGCAGTCTTATTGAAATGCAGCTAATGTTTTCCAAAACACAAAAACTAAAAAATAATTGTTATTGAATATGAATGAGTGTCATTACAATCACCTATCATTAACACTAATTTCTTCACATTGCATAGTTATGATTTTCAGAGCCCCTAGATAAGTCATGGATACAGACAGTATTTTCAAGAAATGTTTTACGTTTTTATTTGGGTTGGTTTTGGAGTTTCCCCCAACTCTAAAAACTCAAGTTCAGGTAGAAGGTGTTTTAAAGTGCATTGTGTTCCTTTTCAACCACCCATTGTACCCCTAAGATGCTGATAGACATGTTCCAGATTCTTCATGATAAGCAATTACACACACAATACAGTAAATATACAGGAGATAATATAATGAACTTACTGCAAAGCTCAGTGTCTTCATCTGTGCCACCACAGCAGTCCAGGCGATAGTCACACAGCGAGGAGGTAGGGAGACACATCCCATCACTGCAGGCAAATGTTCCCAGTGGGCAGGGAACTGACAATTCTGTCACTTCACAGTTAAAAAACTGAAAACTGTCCAAAGCTAGGTATCCACTGTGGTCAAGAATAGTTCCTTCAAAAGTCATCTGAGAAGCATAGCAAAACAAATCAGACATGCATCTTACTCCATCTGATACGATGATACAGTATATAAGAAAACAAAACAGCACCTATAAACTAAAATAACTTATTAAAGTCTTTTTCAAAGGTTATAAGCCCTGATTCAGAAGAAAATATCAAATATAATTGTTGCTACAGTATATAGTTAATTTAGAATATACTAAGAATAGTCACAATATTCTAGACAGCATTGTTACTTATTCTTTTTTTTTTTTCCAATTTCAGGTAGTCCATAATCCATAAGGCTTCTTATCTGCAATATTAGCATTGTACAGTCAGCTTTTTGTAATCAATCATAGGCATAATGATACATAATATGAGGGAACATTTTTTCATTTAAATAACTTCAAACAAACTGGCCACAGTCAGTGCATTTCTTCATACCATTCATACTGACATACAGTATACTTCTGGGTTATTACTAATTAGGGGGGAAGGGGTTTATGGACTTAAACAGTGCAAAATTCAAGCTTGTGACCCAAGTAGGCTTAGGTAAACACACTAAAGCATTATTATATCACTATATAAATATGTGTGTGCATGTGTCATACTGAATATCATAATTCAGTTCTTCTCTGAAAAAATAACCATATCACAAAGTAACCATGTCTTTTCAAAAATATAATTTTGCTCAAATTGTACATAGTACTGTAACAGATCACCATTTTGCTTGGTTCTAGTGTGTTGTTGCAATAAAATGATAAAAAATATAATTTTAGTTATCTAAAATGGACAAGAGTTCACAGTACACTTTTGCCTTCAAAAAGGACTTGATCCTGAATAGCATGGGAACCATCCGGCTGAAAGGCAGTTTGAAGTAGATTCTCAGTCACAACATACATTATAAAGTTTAAAGCCCTCGAAGCAGCTACAAAGCTAGGCATTCCAATTCAGGAATTCAAAGCTGGATAACTCATTTCAGGATGAGGAATGGGATTTAACATTGTGGTGTTGTCCTAAACATTGTGTTTTGAAAAGTTATTTTTTCCACAGACAAACATTTTGGGAGCTGCTTAAATTCAGAGGCGGATTATATTTGGGTAAATATGGATGTTTTTATTAGTTTTTATTTTTATAACAAAAGAGTATAACAACACCCTCTATCCTATCACCCTCCGAGTCCTCAACAAAAGCATCAGACAGATGGGAGACTGGGAACTACTGTACTTTCAGATGACTAGGTATACAATTGATCAATTACAGTCTTACAAAATTGAAACCAATCATTCAAAGATTAGGATTTCCGGAAGCCAAATTCATCTTGGCATAAATGTCGTCCCATGAAAATTCTTTATCTTTAACATTCATTCTTATTCCAAATACTAACAGCTGCTAAGAGTTTGTACAAAACATCACAGAAGTAAACAGAAAAGAAAGCCAGTCCCTTTGTTTTTCCCCTGAAATCTAATGCATTGGTAATGCATTGGGTGTACATACAACCTAGCCCCAGGCGACAACCTAGGCAAACATGAATACTGTATGTGAATTTTATTTACAGTATGCACTGTATGAGACATCTATCATACAGTATATTCTATGCTTAATATTTTTGAATTTGTGCAGATGACTGGCACAGCCATGAATATAACATTTAAATGTTACCTTTGGCATGCTCAGATCACTACATATTTATTTCCTTGGTTAAATGACTGAAGTCTGATATTGAGAATTGCATATATAAAATGAAGACTAAAAGGTTATTTTAATTGTATATTATTTTTCAGTCACTCATTGCAATATGTGGGTTAAATACAATGTATTTAAAAATATAACAAGAAGACAGTGAACTCAGTTTTTTCCTGTAATAAATTACTGTAAAAAAACAATCCCAAACTGAGAATCATGATGATGATGACCTAGTTTACAAGTTGGTGGTGTTGTGTCATAGCAGAGAAGACATGTTGACACTCCTGCTTACCTGAACTTCTTCAAGACAATTTGAAAATTCAATTTCTGCTCCCAACCATTTATCGTGTGTTTCATTACTGTCATGGAACAGCTTTTTAATTCCCTGTCATGGACAAAAGCAATTACTAATCTTCATCACCTTCAAATAACATTAACAAAACAGTTTCCCTTGATTATCAAAACAATATACTTTTTGTTGTTAACAATTACAACATTAAGCACTTCATAATGCTACAGCTGATGAAGGAGACAACTTAATCAAACATCCAAATTCCATAAAATATACAACAATCCACAGAGATAGGGTGGAGAACTTGATTACAGATATTTTAATGCAGTAATGAAGAGTTTAGTTAGAGTGGAAACCTATCACTGTACATATTTGAATTTCAATGTTAAAATTGTATGATTCTAAATTTCTGGAATCAGTTGCTTTGTACAACTTACTGGGACTGGGGTTTCTAAATTCAGTGCAGAACTGAACAAATACAATCAGAATGGTTTATAGCAAATTGCTGATTTTCACAAGAATGTCATTATCTCCACCCACCCCTTTTCTAACTGTTTTTCCCAGTTCAGGGTAGTCAGGGAGCCAGAACCTATCTAAGCAAACAGCACTTACAGTACTGTACAAGGCAGGTTATAGTCTGGATGGGATGAAGGTCCGTAAGGGCAAACACACAAACAATCACACACTCACACCTGTTTTCCCAGAAGCCAATTAACCTACAGTACCAGTCTACCTGTCTGTGGACTGTGGGAGGAAACCAGAGAACGTTGAAAACCTCAGAGAACACTGAAGAAATATGCACTCCACTCAGACAGCAGAAACTCCATGGAGATAGTAGCCAAGGGCCCGAATACTATGGGGCAGCAATGTTAAGCACTGTGCCATTGTGCTGTCCAAATCAATATCCTTCAAAATTAGCTATCTGTATGTTCCTGCAGGGCTGTGACTCACTGAATAAAGCAGTGAAAACATTTCTATTTCAGACACATAAACATTGCTTATTTCTCCTGTAATGTAACATGTGATCTACAGTACATCACAAGTGTGAAACCATGCCAAGGAAATCTTTTTCAATTTCAAATCCACACAGCCATTGCAGTACTCAGCTAGTTGTGTGCCATCCCCTGCCATCTACAATTATAACGTATATTGTAGGCTTTATTAAACCAGAGTGGAACAGGCAATCTTCACTTTAGGACTTTAGGACTCCAAACGGAGACCTACACTAGCTTTGACTCTCCAGAGTCTGTAATATTATCATAAACTTATCACTTGGTGTTATTTCTCAAGTGTTGAATTTACAGAAGAATTTTTTAAATGAATGTTCTGTTTTCTCACCTTTTCTGTATGCAACCACAGCTTCAGTGTGTTATTTCCCTGAATATTGTAGTAAAATCGAAAGGCACAGCTAGGCCCCGAAGAGTGGTATTTGGAGCTGTTAAGGATGACACTCTGGGAGAATGTATTGTTGTTAGCTGCAACCCACATGTAATGTCCTATGAGAAAATAAGGGAAAATAAAGAAATCAGTCAAAACACAAAAAATACCAAATTCAGAAATCCAAAAAATTCTGAATACGTAAGAAATTATTTTTCTAAAGAATAAAAAGAAAACATTGCTTCAGAATCAGTTCTTTATTTATAGCTTTTCTATTGTCAAAAGGTGCTCTGAGCAGTCACTAAACTGGGAATGTTTACATCTTTAACCAACTTTTACACATTTATTACAAAGCTAAAATTTAAAATGTGCATTATGCATTTCACAGTTGATTCTCTATATATTGTGACACTCTCTCAAAGCAAATAGCCAGCAGCCATATCACCCTGCAACTCACAACTGGCAGCCCACTGAAGCTAAGCAGATGTGAACCTGGTCAGTACCTGGATGGGAGACCTATGGCAACCATAGGGAAAAACTATGGTTGCTGTTGGAAGTGGTGTTAGTGGGGCCATCAGGGGGCGCTCACCCTGCGGTCTATGTGGGTCCTAATGCTCCAGTATAGTGACGGGGACACTATACTGTAAACAGGAGCTGTCCCGCTGACTCTCTATGGTCATTAAAAATCCCAGGGTGTTTCTTGTAAAGAGTAAGGGTGTAACCCTTGCGTCCTGGCCAAAATTTCCCTTTGGTCCTTATCAATCATGGCCTCCTAATAATCCCTGTCTATAAATTGGCTTCATTACTCTGCTCTCCTCCCCACTAATAGCTGATATGTGGTGAGCGTTCTGGTGCACTATGGCTGCCGTCGCATCATCCAGGTGGATGCTACACATTGGTGGTGGTGGAGGGGAATCCCCATTACCTGTAAAGCGCTTTGAGTGGAGTGTCTAGAAAAGCGCTATATAAGTGTAAGAAATTATTAATTATTATTATTAAATACATGTATTCTAATTCTTGATATAAATACTAGAAGGAAGTGATATACTGTACAGTAGATACTAGAAGGAATTTAATATGAACAGATATCCATGGCCAGATTACTACTGATCAAGGAAACCATTCATAGGCCATTAGAAATGTATTAATAGTGCCCATCCACCCATACAAGGATTTCAAAACTGAATCACACATAGACCAATACGTCTTATTTATATTACATGTAAGGCTATGGAAACAATAATTAGAACCAGAGAGGTTCACATATACAGTATGGTAATAACATCCTAGGGGATAATTTACAGTATAT
Source organism: Lepisosteus platostomus (assembly GCF_059453375.1). Lineage (NCBI taxonomy): Eukaryota > Metazoa > Chordata > Actinopteri > Semionotiformes > Lepisosteidae > Lepisosteus > Lepisosteus platostomus. Next base: position 40,093,426 of record NC_142618.1, read on the forward strand.
GGGTTTAGAAATGGTAGGTCTTGCTTAACTATGTAATTAGTGGAGTACCACAGGGATTTGTATTAGGACCACAGCTCTTCCTAATTTATATCTTATATAGATTTTGGTATACTGTAGTTAGCAAAATATTCAAATTTGCTAATGCTATTATTTTGGTATCATCTGCAAACAATATAGAAATGGCAAATAAAATTAGAAAATATGTAGAGAGAAGACTGGAAAACAACTTAAAGATGTAGAGAAGTATAGATTACTATATACATGGAAAAAATATACTGTACATTACAGATACAAATGGTAAACACTGAGCTTGAAGAACCAACGAATGAGACTTAGGTGTTTAAGTCACTGCATCTTCTAGACAATGTGAAGAAACAAATAGAAAAGCCAAATAAATGTAAAATGTGTAGTTAAAAACATAACATTTTAATCAATGGATGGTACATTAAAATTATACAGTGCGTTAGTAAGACATGTAAAATTTAGGTCACAACATTAAAAAGGTATTGCTGCTCTGGAATAGGCCATTAGAAGAGAAAACAGGTACATTCCAGAGCTTTAAGTAATGTTCTGATAAGGTAAAACAACAAAACTTTTCTAGACTTTTCTAGAAAAAATTGCTTTAATGATGTTTCAAAACATTAACAAAATCAGCAGTGAAACATGAAGCAATTGACACAAGCAGAGATTATGTAAAAGTAAATTTAAAACAGAGAGGAGGAGATTGTTTTTTACACAAAGTGAGTGGGAGTCTGTTTATAGGCTACCCAGCCATATTATCAAAGTTGATGCTAAAAAAATAGAAGCTTTCTATCAAGAAATTGCTAAATGATACCCACAGATCAATTAACTACTAGGAACCAAATTGGACCAAATGGGTTACCTCTCATTTATTTTTATTTCAATTGTGGCTCCATATTCATTACAAATGCTTCAGCCTGAAGAGCAACTGAAGTAAACACACCTGGCCAAATGTATTGTCTTACTAATGAAAAAGACCACAGGCCAGTCAAAGAATCAGTTCTTTGGCAACTGAATTTTGTACCTGTGCTTTTACTAATTAGTTTTTCTTAAGTATGCTTTAACGAATAAAGATAATATTGTGATAAATGTTGAAAGATAATTATTATTCTTCACAGAGTATTCAAAAAATTCTTCCTTGTTTTAAGAGTCTTTTTAGTTTACAGTATATAGATCATACAGTAGGGAATAATTAAACTGGAAATATCAAAAAGCCATTTTCACTTTACATTGATGACATTCTTCTAATAATGTAATAATATATTTAGTTATAAAGATTGTCTATGATATATTTGTAATGTTCTATCGAAGTGCAGTAGACTACCTTTCACTACCATGGAGAAATTGAAACACTCCATGCTGCTGAAAGAGGATAAACACATTACTAGTAAAAAGTGTATTTGATTAAACAATAATGACTAAACATGCAACTAACCTATAACATCCTCCCACCTAGGTGTTCAGTGAAAAAGAACTCAAAATGCAATGAAAAGTCATTTGAAAACAGAAAACTCTTTATTGTGGAGTTTTCAGAAAACGAGTCATCTGAAAACGCACATCCCAATGTAAAGCAAAGTAAAACAGCTTTAATATTCAGAAACAAGCAAGACTTAAGACTTTTTTGCTTACCTTCTGAGGAGCGGAGGCTGTGATCCTGAATGGGTGCACTCTCATTCACAGAGATACCCCCAGCTTTAACCCAAGACCACCTAGCTTGTTCCACTGTCTCAGCAATCCACCATCCACATTGATCAGATTCAAAATCACATGTGTCAGCTGACAAAAGTAAGACGTACAGATTAAACTGGAGGATTCATTTCCCGTTCTTTCTAAATCACCAACATTGGGTTACTGCCTTTGCAGATTTGTAAGAAAAATTTCTGCAGGGCCAAAAAGCTTTTATCACAAAGCAGATGTGATTTCTCAAGGAACCAATGTAAAATAAGGTACAATCTGAATGAGATACCAGTGCATCACAAGGCAGACATACAGACACAAACAGGATTAGTTTTTTTCCCAGAAGCCATTTAATCTACCAGTATGTTTTTGAACTATGGGGGAAAGGGAGGAAACCAGAGCACCTGGAGGAAACCCATGACAACACATGGAGAACATAAACCAAACCCCAACTGACAGCACCCCAGGTGTGGAACCCAGGGAACCAGATCTGTGAAGAACCAATGTTAACCACTGTGCCACTGTGCTGCTCCAGAGAAGGACGTGAGTCTAAAACTGGCTGATTTCCTGTACAATGTGAAAGATGCTTTGTGCCACCATGCCACCCACATTAAAATAGTTGAAAACTTATTATCAAGAATAACAAGTGTAAAAAACTTTTAAAACAAATATGTTCAATTACTGTATATACTGTATAAGTGAAAGTATCTGCCTATTGTCCACTTTACCATTATTAAATTGAAGTTGAATTAAACTGAAGAGGTTTAATTGTATAATACAGACCTTGATATTTAAACCACAAAGGAACAGAAGTTATTTTTTTATAACAGCTCTCTAAGAGTATAGATTTAAACACTTCTCGTTTCAAAGCAGAGGGAATGTTTGCTGAAATGAGGGGTCCCCTGATCAAAAACAATTGGAAAGTTTACCCATATTTACCTAGTTAAGTTGTGGGTTAATGCTTGTCAATGAGCAGTCCAGAAACACACCATATAAGATCGCATTAAGACCACAGAAGGGAAGAGCTGAAGAGGACAAGAAGAGAGGAAAAAAGGAGGAGAAGAAGAAGCAGGAGGCAGAAGAGAATGAAGAAAGAGACCACAAGATAGGAGTCACGAGGAGTTCGAACTTGAAGCTTGTGTCAGGCGAGAGCCCCTACTTCATGATCATCTAAACAAAACCCTCTGAAATGCCTTATCTGTACATATAGTAGATATAGCAACCTGTGTGTTGTATTTTTTGTTGTGTACAGTAGTGTTTGCATCATCATTGTTAATAAACAATTTGTTTAATGAAGTGTCCCTGGAATATTACTCTTTTCATCAAACCTGTGCTAGGCAATAAAGAATTCACATGACTTATATACCAACCATTTGGGCATATTCTGCAGAAATCACTTACAAGTTGGAGGTAATGAATATTTATTTTCCTTATTGACTTATTGTTCAGTTTTCCAATTTATTTTAGAAACCAGAAAACAATTTCAAAGCCAATAGAGCCTCTTGGAGTTATCTTGGAGTCACACTAATGGAAATAAAAATCACAGCAACACAATTATTTTTCTGATTGTTACTAGGGCAGCAGCTACAGTATAGTAAGTTTCATCTGTGATTAGCAATGTTTGCACTTCCTGGTTTGATTGTTTTAAACAATACAGTAGGCATGTGTTGGCTGTACTTATTTACCTGGGGTTAAGAGGCTGTAACTCATTAAGACTTCCATATTAAAGCATAAGACAATTTAACAATGACTCAGCCATTAGAAGTGAGGTCTTAAGATAGCTTCCATAGGAACGTACCACAACATAAATACAGGAACAGACAGTGAGACACAAGAGGAAGAGAGAAGGAACATCATCATCACCCAAGGCTGTGCTGTGGGAGAGCTCTTCATTCCAATCAGACCTGGAACCTGAGCATGCAGTTATATTTGGAAATTCTGTTTTCCTGTATTAAGGAATCTTCAAGACTAAAATGTCCTTCCTATTTTTGTAAGATAAATTGGGTCCCATTCACCTGTGGATGTCCGTCTTTCAGAGAGAGAAATTTTGTCCTGTTTAGGATTCATTTCATACCACACACGGTCTTTCTGTTTGGACTGTTAAAAGTGTGTGTGGTACTCAGCATTTAAACGTAGAATTCTGCATTTTTGTCGTCAAAACACAGGAAACCTACTGATTATACAAGTAATACAGTATCTGTCTACACTTAAACTGTAGCGTGTGTTGTCTTTATTGTTAAAAAATATCTGTTTGTCTTATCCATGTTTGGGTCTCATTCTTACTATTATTATCAAGCTGTGCCAGAAAATAAAAGAACACGTGTAACGTGTAAACATTCAGCTGGTGTCAAAACTTGATCTTCATACTTATAATAATCTATTTTATACTTTATATCACCCAAGTTGTAATACTGATTTACTGTATGTATTAAATTACTATAACTGAATTAGATAAGATAGAAAAGTTCAAATAAAATCAGAATGTAAATCATTTCTAAGAATCTATGCAATATTTTAACCGCCTGATTTTTAAAAGGGAAGAACATCTTACCCAAGGTAGATATACAGCCTTCACTGAATGAAATGTCATCAATGGCCAGTGCTTCTGAGGGCTCACTAACATGAAATATTTGCCCATAAATAACAACCTACAAAAGAGGACATGTTAAACCCCATCACTCACAGCTAAATGTGTAAAAGTCAGTTCTTACACACATAGGGTTTACTGTAAAGTACATCGAAAAGGTCTGAAATATTTAGCACTTGATTTTGTTGATTTAGCAGCCCTTTGTAGTGATTTCCCCAACCTGATCAAAGTTCAGAAGCTAGTTAGTTTACAGTGTTTTTTATGGCACCCAGGTGGACAAAATGGCTCAATGATGTCAATAAGATATTTATTACATTTTATCACAACACTGATCAATTTGTTTCATTCAATCAGAATGTTGGAAAATATTCTAGGACCAACTAACAGCTGAGTCTCATAACTCCTTTTCTCTTCTTTTACTTTCACATTGGCTATTACAACTCAGTTGTTCTAATAAAACAAAATAAATTAAGCAATAATTAATAAATTACCCCTTTTTTGTCTTTGTCCATGCCTAACTACCCTTCTCCTAGTGTGGAAAGCTGTCTGAGAATACAGATCAGGGAACGTTTCCATGGCGGTTCAGGCACTGAACTACACTTCTGTAGGAAAATACTAATCAAACCTTTTTTTATTTTAAAAACCAGAAAAGCTATATTTGTTGTTTTAGGCTTTCTAGTCCTTTGCTTTTCATATGCTGGTTCTTTTGATACCACAGGGCTTCAACAGTCATCAGAAACCTAAACTCAAAACAAAAATGAACTACCCAACTTTTCAGCAAGGTCATTGTGAGCCCTCATTGGACCAGGTACCATCTTGACTTGTCTTGACTCAATTATATTTTTGACACGTTTGTGTTTAGGTGGATGCTGCACATTGGTGATGGTGGAGGGGAGTCCCCATTACCTGTAAAGCGTTTTGAGTGGAGTGTCCAGAAAATTGCTATATAAGTGTAAGCAATTTTTATTATTATTCTTTGTTCTGCTACAAAACCCTAGTATTTTCTAAAGTTTTTGAAGTCAGTGTTCCTAAATACAGACACAGCTCAAACAACTGAGCTACAGAATTCGGTTGAGCTCACAGCAATTGAACAACTGAAATAAACACACAGGTCTTCATCCCCAAATATTAGCTTCAGTAATATTTGTTAAGAGATTTTTCTAGAAAACAGGTACCACAAAGCCAAGCATTTTACATAAAATGTTAAATGTTACGTTTTTAAAAAAAAGCAGGGCAATGCAGTGGCTCTGTGGCTAAGGATCTGCGCCTGTAGCTGGAAGGTTGCTGGTTCAAATCCCATGGCTGGCAGAGGAAATCTACTCCGTCAGGCCCCTGAGCAAGGCCCTTTACCCCAACTGCTCCAGGGGAGCTGTACAATGGGCTGACCCTGTGCTCTGACCCCAAGCTTCTCTCTCTGTCTGTGTCTCATAGAGAGCAAGCTGGGGTATGTGAAAAGGTGAATTCCTAATACGAGAAATTGTATGTGGCTAATAAAGTGATGTTATGTTAAACATACCATTATTATGAAGAAAAATTATACAATAAAAAAGTACAATAAATCTTCATAAAATCTCCCAAATTTATAGTATGTTCTGTAAAATCTGACACAATTAAATCAAGTGTCATGTAATTCTGACAAATAACGAGTGGTAAATTCCATGAATTCTCACATCACTGACAGTTTATACTGACAATGTTAAAACCATACAGTGCATTTTGTGACTTGCATCATTGAAAGAAAAAAAAATTAATCTCTGAAAATTTAGAAAACAAATACAAACCTCAAATTTCTCAGAACTGTTTAGCGTAACAACTGTGCGCATCCACTGCTCTTTCTGAGGTGTGGATTGTGTCCAAACCTCCCTATAGGGACCAGCATCCAGCAAGCGAACACCGAGTGTGCCATTCAGTCTCCCAAAGTGATGATAAAAGGTCACCTGGAAGGAGAGAGACAGTTGAAAAATATATCACATGGCAAGTGTTCAGAATATAACAATGTAAGAAAGTTATATTGTCTGAATTACCTGACAGGAGTTAGTTGGAAGGAAAACAACACTTCTCAAACTAGCAAATGGCTTCTCTCCGTCTTGTTGTGACAGTGATAAGTAATGGGCTATTGAAAGAGATAGAAGTTACAATTTAAATTAATTTGTTTTGGAGTTTCTCTTTATGTTCATTGTACTTGTGCACTTTACGTGTATCACATTACATGTGCATGAGCAAACAGTTTAAGGCCCTGGTCAAATTAATCATTTAAGAGTTTTAAATGCCTTTAAATTAAGGTTAGGTTTATATACATTTTTATACCTCATTGAATCAGATAAAGTGGTTTATCAGAAAAAGGTATGTTGTAAAATCCTCAAATATTCCAGAATTCAGTTTGATTTTTAAATTTTATATTAATTCATGACCATTGTAAATACCCAATACAGATGCCTGAAGGAAATTTAAATATAGTTTAAAGATCATACAGGCAAAAAAGGGAGACAGGGTCAGATCATGAAATATGAATGCACACATTCAGACAATACATACTGTACACAAACATAAAGAGTACATATGGCCTGTCTGATGTTGGTGTGGGTTCCTGAGGATGTTATGAGATACTGTAGTTTCCAGGAACAGCTCACAGGACTGGTTATGCATTGTGGACAATGAATAAAATACATTTTGAAAAAATGTAAAAATCTGACATGTTAAATAAATGAAGAATAATCCAAAAAGCATTAAGTCATCTTAAATCTTAAGTATCAGTTGCATCTTTCTGTGAATGTCCTTAATAATCTTTTACACACTTCAGACTAAAACTTCAAAAGTATGTAATTAGTTTTAATATTATCATGTTGTTGTTAAACTTTTCATTGTTATCTCAAATTTTGGGAAAGGATAACCCAGAATTTGAGCCTGGTTAAAAGAGGCCTGGTTATATTTATATAATATTTGTAGAATATATATTTGCATTACTGTTTGTTTATACTATTATCTCACAAATTATGCCATATGTATTGAAGACACATTTAAAGAGAATTACAGCATAACACTTAATTAGCTGTATTTTGTTTCCTATAGCCTTGGAATGGATTATAAACATAAAATATAAATTCAGATATCTCAAAGCTTTTTTTGTGTTTTTCCAAAAATGTATAATTCCACACTACAAACACATTTAATCAAGGAAATGAAGACGGTAACTGTTTAAAACAGAATTTGAAAGAGATATAGATCTGATAATATCAATTTAATTTTGGGAAATGTGTCAGAGATGCAGGAGCTGGTGAAATTGTCATGTGACACATTTGCCACAATTGCACTTACTGTACCTCTTCTTCTGAAAGAGTCATGTGAACACAATGATAATGGGTTCTATCCCATTAGAGGAGTTACAAAGGAAATCTCTGCTCCTATAAAACGCTTATGTGAGCTGACATTAGGCTCAGGACTTAAGTTACCCTTAAGCTCATCGACACGCACGTAATTAGATAAAGGCACTCAGAGCTGGTCAGTCCCGGACAAGTATTAGTGCTATCCTACACTGTTGGGTTTGTGTTATACTGTAAGTGTTCTGCACCAATATCAGTAAAATATTGAGATGATAATGACTATAGCCATAAATGGACTGGAGCACTGACACTGATGTTAACATGTTTTTTTATACAACAGTGAAAGAAAACATAGTTATTCAATACCTGTACGGTTCCCCAAATGGTCAGAAGTTGGTTTTATATTGGTTAAGCCATTTCTTCTAGTCCATAATGTTTGTGAGTCTTTGCTATGTGACATATTACAGTAGCCATTCTCAAAGTTGCATCTTTCAGAAGCAGAGCCTTTAAAGAAACAAAAAAATATTACTTTGCATGTACTGTATGTAGCATTTTTCATCCCAAAGGATTCCAATATACAGTACCTTTACATACTGTAGAAAGGGACGCATGTCATCCAGTATTAAAACACCAACCTAAGAGACAGGAGTCATTATGGCCCAAAAACCCTCTACACAGCAAATCAGGTGTATGTGCTTAGAATTGTACAGTCATGTTATATTTTAAATGGTAACTAGGCTATATGTCTTATATGTTTATATAACATATAAAATATGTTATATTTTCAAGAAATATGATTATTGGACTTGGGCCATGTCCCAATATGCACACTTGCGGTCTTGCGCCCATTATATGTGCATTCTCGCTGTAGTCTGCAAGGGCTCAGGGTGGTCCTATTTCTAAATTTGTGTTTCACAATGGTTCTCCCCCAGTGTACCCTTAATGCGCCCTTCTCTGAGCGGAGTTTGCTGAAGGAAATTACCCCAGGTTCTTTGCAGAATGGTAACATTGGTGACATTTCAAGCAGAAAGAAGTTGCCATGGAGAATTAAATATTCATAAAATTAAATTCGACAGTTTAAAACTCATAACATTTTAGTTGAAAACAAAATATCATGAGATTACTTTAGATTCATACTGTATGTATTCTAGCAAGGTTTTGACATAAAGCTTTGATTTCGTTGCCCCATTTCAACTGATGAATATTTGTTTACCTGCAGTGTATTTTTTATAGGGTATAGCCAAGGTATACTGAGGTATTGCCAAGTTTACTTTATTTAGTTTACTTTGAATTAACGTGAATGAACATGGTACTGGGACAGACATTATGAAATGTATTTAGTAGTAAAAAGCTTTGAATAAACAGCCAAGGTTTCCTTAGTTTAATTCACCTGTTGTGAGTTGAGCCAGCTCAACATGAATGAACATGCTGTGTCACTACTTTTGTGCAGGGATAGACAAGATGACATGCATATTCAATCAAACTCCGGGCACACAATGAAAAATGTACTCTTAAAAAATTCTGGCGACATGCACTTAGCCACTGGAAAAGAAGTAACAACTACGGACATCATTTTGACTGTGAGCCATGCAACAAATAAGTGATGTCAGGCAATGGTGTCAACTTTTGCAAGTTGACTGCATATTCCTTTAAGGCAATAACTGCATGACATATCTGACCCATTGAGCACACCATACGTATATTGTCATTTAAGATGTTCTTTCGTTTACTGTAGATATTTTCAGTTTGTCTGTATTCTTGGTGCATTTTAACCTCAGGTTTTTCTTCAGGATGTAAAACATAGGCTCAATTGGATTTAAATCTGGACACTGATTTAACCAGTCTAATATTTTCCTCTTTTTTCTTGTCATGCTGCATAGTGAAGGATATCCCAATACCTTAGTACATTAGCTAATACATTAGCAGACAAAATGTTTCTGTGAAATTCAGAATTTGTTCTGCTGTTGCCATCAATAGAAATTAGTAATACAGTATACTTTTTGGTAGAATTTTAGGTTTATCTGGAGAACTTCACTTTAGCAAAGCAGGAGAAAACAGATTTATTCTAAAAGAAAGAGTGTGAAGCCCTATATGAGTTAAGAAATAACATGAAAATTACAGTTTTGCTTACTTCAATCCATCATTTAATAGAGTTTTCCGTGCTTTACATTAGAGAGCTTCAAGTTTGACAGTCTGATCCTGATAAACTGTGTTAATGTTCCAAGGTCATGCTGCATCTTCTAAAGCTTAACCTTAACATTAACTTCAATAGTTTTTCGCCAATCCATGTTTTAAAACTAAGCCCCTCTTGCCTTTTCCTTATTAATATTGTATTTTTACTATGTATGGAACACTAACGGTGTCACAGGAAGACACATTATCATGCACCATAAATTAGAGCAGTTAAAGCTGAAAGGTTTTCATCATTTCTGAATGTCAAAGAATGACAAAAGTGGGTGTAGGGCAGCTGCTTAGAGGACTATGTCAGCTTTAAGTATTCATATAATGGTGTTTTTGTCAGCATTTGCAGTTTTTTTCCTTTTTCTGCTTTCGTCCTTTAATGAAGGTCTCCAAGTCTTCCTGGTGCAAACGATAGGGTGCATGACAATCATTTTGTTCATAGGTATCCAACAATGACCCATCAGTCAGAGATGACATGTTAGATTGTTTACGGATGCTGAACAGGACCTGGAATGGGAGCTCAGATAAGAAGCACAAGTGACAGAGGAGGATGGGACACTGCATCATCAGCTATATACTGTATGGTCAGTTTTCATATTTTCCCCCACTCGTTAGGTTTGCTTATCCCCTGTGACACTCCTGCCCCTTTAAGTCCAGGAGTGCAGAACCGAGCAGGATGTATAAGCCTTGGGAGAAGGGGCTTAAAGAAGGACTCAGAGAGCAGCAGAGGTTGGCTCAGAAAACATAAGAATTCAGTAGGTTCAGAAATTGTAGGGAATAGTAGGGAAGGGGGGATATAATCGAACATTCAGTATGCTGGGGGCTGTTGGGACAGTGGAAAATACTATGGGCAATTGAAGAACAAACCAAAGTTTTGTCTCCTTCTTTATCTAAAAAATGTGCCCAGGACAGATATTTATTTGTCCCTCCTATGCTGCTTATTTTTGCAAAACTGATCTCTATGTTCTGTCTGAACATAATCAACCTTTTTCACAGGGGATTATGTAACTATGATTGTACAAAAAATGGAAGGTTTTAAGCTTAACAAAGGGATATATTTTGAAATGCCAACCTATTAAGTGAAATCATCTGACATCAAGACAGAAATCTGTTCCCCTGAACAAGTTGAAAGCTCTGTTGTGTGCAAAATTTTATTTAATCATACATTTCCTCATAGATTAAGCTAAAAGAAAATAATATTTTCCAAGGGCTAGACATATTTTTTTTTTCTGAAGTAGGTGCTGTACTTTTACTACAAATATATAATCTCAAAATTTCAAAATAAACAGAAAACATTAACAAAGGAAAAAATAAATTAATATTAATAAACTGGTAATATGAAAGTTTCTACACCGACAAAGTTTTTCCAGACCTTACAATATTCATCCTAATACCACTTCAAATTAAAAAATCTTGGATAATATAGTTACTCTCATACTGTCTGAAAAGACTGAGTATGTGACACAGCGTTGACAACTAAAATTGTTTTTTTACCATTTAAAAAAGCAGTTAGTTAAAATGAGCAATAAAAATCATCAGCTGGAGCAAAAACCAAATAGCATTTGAAGCCTAGCTTTTAGCATTTAGATCTTGGCAGATGTGACCAATAAGATTAACTCAACAGAATTCTGGCTTCGTAATTCAAAATGAACCTATACGTAACACCAACCAGGTGTTTAAAGAATTTTTAATGGTCTAAGGGTAACTATGAAAAAACAAACGATAAGACTGGTATACTCACAGTCATTCTCATCACTGCTGTCCCCACACTGGTCAGTGAAATCACAGATGCTGTCATCAGGGACACAAGAGCCTCTTAAACACTGAAACTCCCCAGCTGAGCAGGGCCTGGGTGCTGGAAAAGCCAGGTAGTATATGACACACAAAATACACCAATCACGTTGCATTAGAAAGGGCATTAGAAAATAAAAAACAGCAATATTGGAACACTGTGGTAGACAGATATACGCCACAAAAACAGACTAGAAACAAAAACTTTGATTCACTAATGCTCCGTGACAGTCTGACGCACCACTTTATAAATGGTAACAATGGTGCAAAGTTCTTCCTACAATAAAACATACCTAAATGTTTACCGACACAAAGGTGAATTGCTAATCTGCAGCACTAGTCAATAAAAATGTAATTGCTAAGTGAATGGCTTATAGATTTGTTCAAGGGATTATGCTTTCTGTGGACACTGATTATTAGGAAAGATACATTTTCTTTTTTTTATCAATGTGTGTATTAAACTGCAATAGTTGTAGGTCCATTTTATTTCAGAATATAATATCCTGGGAGAAGAGAAGTGCTTGCTGTCCATGCACTATACAATAACAGGACATATTCACACCTTTCATATGAAACAATCTAATCATTAATTAATTTAATCAAATAACTATTTAGTCCAAACCTACACCATCAGTGATATATTTTTTAAGTAGAAATAAGTAAAGAGAAATGCAGATAATAGATAATTGATCAGGTGAAATCAGGAAGCAACAGCTTCAGAGGTTGGTGTATATCTGATGTCTGATGGAAGACAAATCCTCTTAGTTGTGCTGCATTAGAGTAAGAAGTGAAGACGGTGTCTGACCAGTTGTAGAACCTGTAATTGAAATTGAGTAAGCATCATTGCTGCACCTGAAGAAGGCTCCACGGCCGAAACGTTGTGTTTTCTTTCTTCTCTTTTCAGCATGGAATAAACCTATTACTTGTATCATTGCTGCATGGCTTTTTATAGAGGAACTTTGTAGTTACAACTCAAACAAGAATGGAGGTTATAAAATAAAGAGCACTTTTTTTGGCTGCACTTGTGTGTCTGTTTACCAATACTCACCTATCAAAAGATTGAAAAGATATTGTTGGTAAGTGTCATGGATAGGAGACCCTTCAAACAAGACTTATTCTTGCTTAGTTCACAACTACACTAACTAGCATTGTAAAGGATGCTAGGAACCTCCTTTCTTTGCCACTGGTTCTATTCATCTCCAAGATTCACCAGTGATTGCAGACCAGCAAAAGACACAAGTACCCTTTTTATTTTCTATTGGTTAACAGCATTCAGCACTATACACTCACACACATTATATAAAAACAATTCTAAAAGACATGCATTCCAGACTGGCCACAAACACCCCACTGGACCCCAGTAACCCAACAAATGCCTCAAAATAGTGCAGTCCAGCAGTGCTGTCCTCTGTGTAGTTCCTTTAATGGTTCTTAGCCATATTCTCCAGTCCTGGCTGTCTCAAACAATATGGTTCCCTCATGTTCTCCCCTACCTTGTTTTCTCAGAGTTTTTAACAGCAAATGTAATAGAATATATTTGTGAACCAATCTGTTGTGATACAAAAGGCTGATCGTTCACTCAGAGATTCCTAGGAAAAGAAATATTAACATCAGGGTTAAAATACATTGACTATAACATGTTATGGCCTAGTTTGTAATTTTTATCACTCTCATATAATTACATCAAATTCATATTCTAAGATACAAGTAAATATACATTTACTATCATGATGTTATCAACAGGGCCCTCACCAGAGCCAAAAACAGCTCACTGATCATCAACTCAATCAGGAATTTCTGGCCTCACAACCACATTCCTTTGGTGCTTCCTTAACACCATAACACACTTTCTATACAATTCTATACAATTTTCTATACAAGGACAATTAACGACAACTTTCCAGGATTATCCCTCCATCTGTACCCTTTTTTCTGACTGCCCCATCATCTCATATAGCCGACCACCTAAACTACATAACATTCTTGTTCACAGATCCTTGACCATCCTCAGCAATCATCCACACCAGGCACTTTCCCCTGCAACAGAACTCGCTGCAGCAACCTTATTAACTGCATCTCTTGCAGAAAATACCCATCTATCCACTGTACATTTGGGGAAACAGGAAGGAGACAGGGAGACCACTTCAAAGAACATGTCAGGGCTAGTTTCTCATTTCACCTCTAACTGCCATGATCACACCGATCTATCTGTCTGCATTCTCAAAGAAGGGTTTCTTGACTCCTATTACAGAAAGATACCCGAAACCAAAATTACCCTGAAACTAGGATCACACCTCACGCCTTCTCTCAATGACAGACTTGTTTCCTTCTAATCCTCTCTATTCATTTGCAGGTTTCGACTTTACACCTCTCTCGACTTCGCACCACCTGAGTGACCACTCCGCCTCCCCCCTGCTCCCACCTCCTCTACGCTCCTGGATTTGGTTCTCCTATGCTATATCAGTTGCTGACTTCCCTCTCTTTCTCACACCCAAAGAAGGCTCCACAGCCAAAATGTTGTGTTTTTTTCTTGTCTTTTTGGCATGGAATAAACCTTTACTTGTTCCTAAGCAAACTAAAAATAAGTTTGGTGCCAGCTTTTAACATGCAACATCACAGCTGATGATTAGTTGAGGGTGTTATCAGGCTTGTTTCTGGTACCCACCCTGCAGGTCCCTCATTGGTGGATATTCCTTTGGATGATAAGCAGTGACCTAGATCCCATGGTCTTGGGAAGAAACAGACTACCGTCTCACCGAAGTCATCTGTTCCACATATCATTAGATGATTCAGCATTGTATACAGCTTTACAATGTCCCTTATCACAGGGGCCTCTCAGCCACTGCATTTACTCAGAGGCACCAAGCAGCATTTACTCAAAGGTACTGTACCACTAGACTAACGTGCATAAATATTAGAGTAAGACAATTATAACTCTATGATCTTCTGAAACACAGCTGTATTGTATTCTTTGCTGGAGAGTTTTGTCTGTTTTTGTTGTATTGTTCTGTTTAACTCATTTTTTAAAGCAAAATTCTCCCAGGGTATATTAAAGCTTGAATTGAACTGAAATTATAGCATCTCAGTCTCTCTCCAATTATAGCTCTAATATGCCACTAAGTGATCACTGGAGGTGTGGAACTATTCAATAGCTGATGATGTATGGCAATTCTGTAGGTATTTGTTTCTTTTTGGTGATTTTATCTGCCATCCATTGCTGTAAATCTTTGGGATTGTCTGAGCTGACACATTAGGCAGGTCTGATGCTGCACCAATAGGCTTCAACTAACAATCAACCAAAAATCCTGATGTTCTTTAAGGGTCACCACTATGGAATACACTCTTGATGTTTTGGAAGGGAATTGTAAAAGGAAACTGATTCATGTGGTGTGCTTGAAACAGCCTTTTATACGAGGGCAAATTAGAAAGACAGCATGGGGGCAACTCAAGGTGCATGTGGCAAGGCTTGCAGACTATCACTAACTGTAAAGGCATCACCAGCGGTATTTACTCCATTGATGAATCTCTACCACATGAGCTGAACACCTTTAACTCCCACTTTGAGGCCCAGAACACTAAACCCACTATCAAGGCTCTGAGTGAACCAGAGGACTGGTTCTCTCTTCAAGGATCTACACACCTCATGATCTACATCACGTGTATAGATCCTTCAAGAGAGAAAAAACCTGTAAAGCAGCTGGCCCAAATTGTATCTCCACTTCTATCCTTGAAACCTGTGCAGGTCAGCTATCTCCTGCATGTACAGATATCTTTAACCTCTCCTGTCCCTGTCAGTTGTACCAGAGTGCTTCAAGAAAACCTCAATTTGCCACTGCCCAAGAAGACCATGTTAACTAGTTTGAACGACTATTGTCGAGTGGCACTCACTTCAATGGTCATGAAGTGCCTGGAATTGTCTTATATAAATTCCACTATCCCAGAGTCCCTTGATCCACTTCAGTTTGCATACCACCAAATAGATCAGTAGATGATGCCATATCCCTAGGATTACAAAACTGCCCGAGAACATTTAGGCAGGCGGGGCACCTATGTTAGGATGCTGTTTATAGATTACAGCTCGGCCTTCAACACAATTATTCCCGCTAAGGTGGTCCCAAAACTCAGGAATCTGGGCTTATGCAACTCTATCTGCAACTGGATACTGGGCTTCTTGATGGGCAGACCTCAGGTGGTGAAAATTGGCAACACTTTCTCTTCTAGAGTGATACTTAACACTAGAGCTCCCCAAGGCTGCTGTCTCATCCCTAGACTGTACTCCTTGTTCACCTACGACTGTTCAGTCACTTATAGCAGGAACCACATTATTAAGTTTGCAGATGACACCACAATTATCAGGGTTATCAGCAACAACAATGATTCCACATATAGGGGTGAGGTGGAGCATCTTGCAAGTTAGTGCCTTGACAGCAATCTGACCTTGAATGTCAATAAGACAAAAGAACACATTATGGACTTCAGGAGTCCCAGGTCAGATCCATGTCATGACCTCAGCACTGAAGGCATAGTAGTGAGAAACTGTCAGCTGCTTCAGACTCCTTGGTCTGCAGATCTCCACCGATTTGGCTTGGTCTCACAACACTGTAGCCAGTCTTAAAAAGGTATAACAGTGCCTGCATTTTCTGCACTGTTTAAAGAAATGTGGAATGGGGAAGCAACAACTTATAAACTTTTGCAGCACCATTAAAATATGGACCACTAGTCTTAAGAACAGCTTCTACCCCACTGCAGTGCACATCCTTAATAGCCTCAGAACTCAATGCACCTCTGCACTATGCACTACCATGTGTTTTCTATTCACTACCATTTCTTGGTATTTATTGTTCTGATTGTTACTATTTATTATATACAATTTTCTATTGCAATGTCTACATTGTGAGGTGTCATCTGCTATACTGTGTATGTCCTGAGAGATCAACACAAATAAGACTTCCAATGTACATGTAAATATGGCAACAAATTCCTCTATTCTACTCAAGACGTATTTAAGGAATGAAAATGTTTTGGGATATTTTTGCAGAGTTTGTTTTTATCCTGTGTGTTTAAGAATATTAATTGGACTTTCCACGGTCACAGTTAAGAAACTGTAAACAAATCACCATAGAAAGTCCTGATATATTGTTAACAGGAGTGAAAATAGTAAGGAATTTTACAGTACAAAAACCAGTGCTGTGAATTCTGACCAGCCTCCTCACAAGATGAATGTGATTCTTTTTTTGCACTTATCTAATGAACAAGATACCCTTTACATGATTTCCAATTAAAACACCTCACTTTATGTTCCTCAAGATACGGTATGAGAATTTATTTAACCATCTTAGAAACTCCACTCTGGGCAAATTTAAACATTTTTTTTTACTTTTCTTGAAGTGCAAATTGTACTGTATGTTGATCAACATTTTACTCAATGCTTGTTTTACCATCTGACTAGAACAGTGATAGTCTCACGGAGAGGTGACCCCTCTAAAAAGAACTATTTAGGTTTTGTGCATGATTAAACACCCTACCAATTATAAAGGGTGCACCATTGCACACCAACAATAGACAGCGAAAGCTGAAGAAGGCTCCACAGCTGAAACATTGTGCTTCTTTTCTTCTTTTCAGCATGGAGTAAACTTTTATTTGTTCCTTTGCAGCCTACGCATGCTGACGCAAAAACCTATAGTACTTGAACTACAACAATAGACAGTATTACAGTATAAATGCCCCTTGCCCCTTACCTTGGCTGTCCTGAATAACATAGCTTCCCTTTGCTCTCCCCCTACCTTGGTTTCTCTGAGACTTATCTGTCTCGCAAAACTTCCTTCATTCAAAGATGTCAATTTTTCTGTCCTGACTGGGGCTTGTTTATGCCTTCTGTACAAAGTGCCTTTGCTCTTCCCCCAGTGAGGAAAGATTTGTGTGGGCAGAGCCAAGTAGTCAGAGCATTTTCAGGAAGTGGTTTTCAAATGTTGTCCAGTTCTTAGGCCCCTCTCTCAAACACAGATCCAGTCCTGTTTGCAACCCCACAGATTCTCCCAAAATGGTATAGTAATTGCCCAGCACTTTGTAAAGAGGACCTATGATCAGGGCATAAAACTGAATCATCACTAAGGTGACACTGGCCCATCAAGGCAATTCAAATCCATTCAACACTTGACGGCTGGTGCCCACACAATCATTCTTTTCACTCTATGACAATAGCAGAGTATTTTCTGAAACTTTCACCATCAAACGTATTTGCATATGAGGCACACTGGCAATCAGAATATAGCAATTTTAAGGGAGCTGTTTTGTCAGTATACCTTTAATAAAAACCCAGAACAAGAATTGAGAGTTACTATAATACACAGTTAGATTTCAAATGAATTAAAAAGAAATAAAAATGGGAATGGCATATAACAAACACCGTTAAGGTAATTTTCACATTCTAAAATAAAAAAAAGACTCCTAGCATACCTATTCATTTGCAGCACAGATTGAGCATTGCTGTCTTGAAATTGCTGGTTTGAATGTGGGAATGTGGGTAATGATACTAGCTGAGTTTGACCAGGACTGTGCAAGGTGATGTTCACATTTGATCAAACACTGTTGTAGTTTCCATATAAAGCAGGCCCCTGGGGATTTTTTATCCTGCATGTAAAGAGATTTACTCAACATGGACAATTACTACAAACAATTCATACACTAAGACAACTCACCTGGAAATGAGCAGTTGCTTAAACTGATGTCATCCAAAGCCACACGTCCGAGAACTGACATTGTCCAGACTTTGAAATGTAACTGGAAAAAGGAAACATAAGAAGATACAAAATTATCAGATTTCAGACTTATAATTTATGAATGCAAAGTGACACTTTACAAAGCAATTTGTTTAAATCTATTTTTTACTGCTTATTAAAGAAAGATATTTTGTTACAAGGATCTATTCAAAACTTGTTAGATTAGGTATGCCAATAATTGAAGATTCCATGAAATAAATGTGTTAAAATGCAATTAAATACTACTATAACCCACCTTAGATTGCTTGGATTCTACTCAGGCAGTTTAGTTTTTCCAAATATAATGCAACTGCCACAAACTGCATTGTATTATTTTTACAAGAGGAAAAAGTAACTGTGGCTTCTTTACTGTGATCAGGAGAGCCCAATTGCCAACTGCGCAGCTAAGATTGAAACAGTGGAACATAACAATGATAACAAGATCACATATTCAGCAATACACAGCCATCTGGGAGTCAATAGTGTCTTATAATCAAAATTGTATTTCAAAGGCAAAATAAGAGTTTGAAACAACAAGGAAAAGGTCTTTGAAGTAAAGTGAATCTAAGAAGAACAGATTGGGATAAGACACTAGAAAGTTATTCAACTGAGAGTACATCATTATGATGGCCAAATGCAATTCTACCAGAGCAGTATAAATTCAGCCTAAAGCCAAGATGATCAAAGTAAAGAAAGCAAAGGTAGCATTGAAGAATACTATGAGAGGAAGCTTTATAATATCTCCCTGGCATAGGGATGTAAACAAACACAACCAAGTATATTGAGAGTCCCCCCAAAACAAGGTTTTTCTCTGAAACAATAACTGCATTGGGATACAGAAACTATGGAACAGGCAGTCCCCATTACAAGTCACCTGG
Organism: Lepisosteus platostomus; assembly: GCF_059453375.1. Classification (NCBI taxonomy): domain Eukaryota; kingdom Metazoa; phylum Chordata; class Actinopteri; order Semionotiformes; family Lepisosteidae; genus Lepisosteus; species Lepisosteus platostomus. The sequence goes on from NC_142618.1 coordinate 40,112,639, forward strand.
TATACGTTATTTCCCTGTCATGTTATTGTTGAATTGTGGAACTCAACATAAAAACATTACTTTGCTGATCAAACCAATTGATCAAGGTGTGGTTGTTAACATTAAATGCATGTACATGTACAGTTTGTGTAAGAAATCTACCCTGAAGCAATTAATAACTTCTTTGGTTTTGATGAGACCACAATTTGAGTTGGTAAATTTCTATTTATTGTTTTTGTAAGAGTTATATGTACATTAAATATATATAATGTATAGAAATGGATAAACAGTGTCTGACATGCAATACAAACACTATTAATAAATTATAATAAAACATTAGAATAAATCTATAAATTAGTGAACATGTACAGTATCTCACATAATGTATATTATACTGTACCAGTATTACAAAGGACATCAATAACATGCCCCAACTTTAGCATATCTTATATTAAGACAAGTCCTCACACTCTCCTGTGTAAGATTAGCAGCAGAGCAAAGTTCTACTTTTTGTAGACAAAAGTAGAAGTAGCAAATAACATGAATAATAAATCCATAAAAATCTGGAATATTATTTTGAAGGTAAATGAAACAAAAAACAAAAAGAAAACATCTGGATCAACAACCGGAAAAGTGATAGATTATATATATATACATTTTTAAAAAACATATCACGTTATCAACACACAAGTGGGATTTACAGGTCGCATATAAAGGAAGTTTTGCTACCAATAATGGAGAAAAAAAAATATTATTTCAATGGCTCCAAACTACTGCATTTTCCAATATATTTCAGACTATGGGTTTTTGAACAACTAGCATTTTAAGTATTTAAGCATTAGACATTTTAAACAATCACAATAACAATTGTTAATAACAAGCTGCTACTGTACATCTGAGTACAACAAAATCCAAGTATTTGTGAAATCTTGATTAGCTGGAAATGGTATTATATGGAATAACCTCATTTTAGAAAAGGTTATATAAAGGGTATTTTTTCTCTACACAACACAAATGTATTGATTTCTGTATGATACATATTATAATTAACTTCAAATTTAGGATTAAGACAAGAGAAACCAATGTTTCTACACATTGATTTGTGGATGTTTCAAAGAAATACAAAAACATCTACAGATAGGCAAAGTAAATATATATAGAGCAATGTATACAATATATACAATATATTGAAATTTTATGCCTCTCATGTACAGGTGCAGCCACTCAGAACGAGCATCCATTCTTATTACTGAGTTTGTGGTACTGCAGCATGGTACTGTACATGGTGTGATTTTTTTCTGGACACTCCACTCAAAGCGCTTTACAGGTGATAGGGACTCCGCTCCACAACCACCAATGTGCAGCATCCACCTGGATGATGCGACGGCAGCCATAGTGCGCCAGAACGTTCACTATTAGTGGGGAGGAGAACAGAGTGATGAAGCCAGTTCATAGATGGGGATTATTAGGAGGCCATGGACACCAGTGTTACACCCCTACTCTTTTTGTGAAACTCCCTGGGATTTTTAATGACCACAGAGAGTCAGGACCTCAGTTTTATGTCTCATCCAAAGGACGGCGCATTTTTACAGGAGTGTCCCCGTCACTATACTGAAGCATTAGGACCCACATAGACCGCAGGGTGAGCACCCCCTGCTTGCCTCACTAACACCACTTCCAGCAGCAACCTTAGTTTTTCCCAGGAGGTCTCCATCCAGGTACTGACCAGGCTCACATCTGCTTAGCTTCAGTGGGCTGCCAGTTGTGAGTTGCAGGGTGATATGGCTGCTGGCCATAATGTAATGTAATACTATATTGCAATTAGTCAGAAAACAAACTAGAACAGCAGCTGTGTGTTTGAGTTTAAATACTGTACTGTATGTATCATATTATAACCACTATGATGTCCATTAATACTAGATAAATACTCATAAGGAGATCCTTTAGACGAATAAGCGAACACATCACTATTTTTGTTTTATGTTTAGGCTATACAGTATTTGTGTCTGCAATACTATAAACAATGAACAATTGTTGAACATTTACTGACAAAAGCATGTACTGCATATTCTTACAACGGAGATAGCAAATCATTACAAAAAGCAGCAGCTAATGTCCAATAACGTTAGCAATTTTACTTCTTAAACAAAATAAGCATTGATATAATGCGCTAGTACCTGGGAGTGACTTTCATTTACAAGAAAAAAACTAATTATACTGTATTTGCAGCTCTTAAAAGGGAAACTTAATAGATCTTTTCAGGTCATTTCAGTTCAGTGCTGTTCCTCTGCTCTTGTGAGCCTTAGGTATTTTACAACAGTGTTTTGTTTGCCTCTCACTTGGTCTGCTTTCCAGTCCATTAAAAGCCAACCCAGTCTCTGGGGCATGTGTGGTCCCACACAACTTTGCTTTCGACAGGATGAGCCTCCTGTTCCATCTCCAAGACATTCAGCACACTCCGGCTATTTAAGCACCATTAGCATTAGACCACAGCCACAGGACAGAGAAGGGACAGTGTTCTAAAGAACCGTCATAAATAATCTCCAAATCCTCAATATGCCTGCTGTCCTCTGAATATCACAAGTGTAGAGTCCCATCACAAAAAAGGAATACAAAAATATAAATTCAATTAACACCCAGATGTGACAGGACACATTAAACACATACACCCCATTTACAGTAAATATGTAATTCCTTAATTTAAAAAGACAAAACCAGGCTTCTACTGTATAAACTTTCACACAAACAGTATTACAAAATGACAAAATATTTGAGGGCACATCATACCAGGTGGAAATTGACTCTTTTTCCAGTGGCGACAAAGTGTTAATTTCTTAACACTTAGCTTGATATTTAAATAATATAATGATCGCATATTAACGGCTCTACATGCCATGCATTACCTGTAATACAGTTTCTAATAAAAATAGACATTAAACGTAATTGTTAGAAATAACACTCTTATTAATAAACACATGTATTAATAAACTTCATTACGAATAATTGTGGTGTGCTTGGAAAGCAATTTAAATTAAATATTAGAATAATTTTCAATTAATGGATGCTCACTAAGTTTATTACTTAGTGACAATATTATTACCACTATGTTTGGGAACATTCCAGAGTTCCACTTTTACTTTGGGTTTGTTGCAATTGAGAACAGATTTACGGTAATAAATTAGGAAACTACATACTAGTTTCAGCGGCCAAGTTAATTATAATAGGTCTTAAGGTAGCACACTAGTTTAGTACCGAGCTGCATGCTAACCATGGGTTGAACTCCAGTTAATACGTTGCTTTCAGTTTGTTGCAACTGACCCTTTGTGTTTATTCGCCCTTAAATGCAGTATGATGCTGCATGGTTTTAAAGCCACTGCAGTATGTGTATAATATACTGTATATTTATAATCAACATCTAAAATAAAATTATCTGTTTCCTAATTACTTTTACTTACATTTGCAATAATTATATTTTAAAATTAATTTAAAATATACATTATTTAAACGCCAATGTATACATGAAAAAACATTGTATTCACAACAGCCTTCAAAGTAGTGCAGTACAAAATCTGATTATTTGTAAAAATTAAAGAGTATTGTGGGCAACAAAACGTGAAATGGAGTATACTACAGTATTTGCAGTATAGCTTATTACACTTCAAGCATTCTGAATATCTGGATCTGTACTGTATATCCCTGTTTGAACACAAGGAAGTGGCTCAGGACAGGATAGAAAGTCAAACACGTTTGGCAAATGAGTATAAGTATACACACTTTTTAAAGTGAATAATTTTAAATCAAATATTTAGAAATCAAATATATCAAATCAAAAAAGTCCGTTTGAAAAAGTCACAGTTAAGTTGAATGGCCTCTGTCTGTGTGCAATAATAGTGGTTCACATGCTTTCATGTGTTTCATGAATAGATACACCCATAACTGTGAGATCCCTAATCAGGCAGTGAATTTCAAGCAAAGATTCAACCAAGACATCCAAGGAGCTTTCATAGCATAAAGTCGTAAAAAGGATATCTTTATCTCAAGATCAGGGGAAGGATATAAAAATATCTGATACTGAAAATATTTTCACCACTGTGAAGGTGATCTTTAAGAAGAGGAAGGTGTATCATAGCACCTAGACACTGCTTATGACAGATTGCCCTTCCAAAGTGAGCAGCTAGTCAAAGGAGGAAATTGCTCTGGAAAGCCACAGTGAGTTCAATGTCTTAAAAGGGAGAAACCGTCAATAGTAAAAACTAGCAGAATGGAAAGGAGTAATTAATTTGACATTAATTTACAAATATACAAACAAAACATTTAACTGATACTGCATCTGATTATTTGAAAAAATAAAAGTGTGTTACAATGCAGTGAAACAGAGTAGGCTTTTTGCATTATCATGTTTTATGCTTTGACCATTCTAAATGACTGGATCTGTAAAATGCTACTCATTAGTAATCCTTTGCAGCTTAACACATATATCTTTTTAATGTTCATATTTAATCTAGGTATCCAATATAACACATAGGAAGTGTTTATGGCAAGAAAACAATTTTAAAACAATGGTTTGGGAAGAAAAAGGCCTAAACACTAAAGAAACACACTATACTTAATTTGACTGAAATTTTCTGATGTCATACTTCTATTTCACATCGCAGTCCATGAAGCTACAGTACCATAAAAGCACACCTGAATATATATCGAATTAACTAAAACTTTAAAAAGTGTTCTACCCAAGGAAATAGAAGAAGGAAACTGACGCAAGACATCAAGACAAGAATGTGTAAGCAACTATATGGAGCAATTGCTATCACTATAAGAAATGACTGAAATAGCAAACAGAGCAGAAATAGAGTGGAGTGGTCAGTAATGGAAGACTCAGTGTTATTCTAAAGGGTAAAATATGCCCTTGTGTCTTAAAGGGGGGGCTTGTATTAACAAATTGATGTTAAAAGCATTACAGGAATTACAAATGAACCAAAAGATCATGGAAAGATGTATTTTCAGACTAACAAAAAGAGACAGTTAAAGAAATGAATGGATTAGAGACTGAGCACAAAAATGATTATGTACAGTAACACAATTGGAGAATAAAGAGACAAAAATAGCAACAGACTGGATACAGCAGGAAGAAAAGATCAATGTAGGATTAAAAAATACTGAAATGGATCCCAAGAGCCCCCCAAAAAACAAGTAATATCTTCTGTAAGACTGCAAGGCAAAATCCAAAAGGATGGGGCTGAAAGAATAGGTATAGACCCAAGGCTAAGGCTTCTGAAAGAATCCTGGGGAGTGAAATTGTAGCTTAGTTTCATCTGTTGCACTACTTATTTAAAACAACTTAATATTAAATACTTAGGTAGAAGAAAATAAACAACATAACAGTATTCCACCTTCTTCATAAACATTTTATGCATCAAATAATTTTGCTGCAGTTATTTTGGAAAAATTCTGACATGCTCATATTAACTACATTTCCTATGAACTCTTGCTGTCATCACTGTTGTAGTGGAAAATAAAAGACCTGTAGATTCATTTAATTTTTGTAGATAATGGAAAAGACTATGCCTGTGGTTCAGTGGTTCAAGCTTTTGTCTGCAAAGTGGGAGGGTTTAGGTTTATTTCAAGGCCAATATGCACGTCGTATAATACACTTTCTCTAATAATAAAATATAATAAACAATATGTATGCTATAATGAGACTTTTATTATTTTTATATATCACAATAGGTTAAATACTAAAATAATATTAATGATAAATGAAGTAATTACATGAACAAACCTCCATAGTGTAGAGTCAGCAAACCTGTTAATATTGCCATACAAATGTTCTGAATCTTCGAAGCATAATGCACTGTACTGTAAATAGCATACTTCATTACACTGTGTTTTAACGTAAAACACCTTTTTATTTTTGCAAATAATCTCATGGAGAACTGCACTACTTTATGAATGCTTAATGTGGCACGTGGAAAACTTCTCTCACATGAAATGCCTGGGTTTGAGTCCTGGCTAATAACTAGCCCTGTGAGGAAAATATTTGTCCCACAATAAAACTGAATTTGGAGAGCCAGGCAAGTACTTGATTTTTTAAATTTCTTTTAGGTTAGTTTATTTCAGTGTAGCCAGTTAGTTGCACAAAATACTTTTTTGGCAATGCCGTTGTTGTTTTTCAAGAAAGGGAGTCAGTGGGTGAAAATGTGCAACCTGAAATAATGTAGTATGTGCTTCCTGTTTAGAATATCACTAATCTTAAGTGTTTGTTGTTTATTGTCTTTTTAATGCCACAGTAAACAACTGAAAATTGGTCTGAACTGCCTGTTAGACCTGTCGTTTATTCCACCCATTGTCAGTATTCACACATTTGCTCATTTACATATGAAGAAGGCTCCACAGCCTCTTTTCCTTTGCATTGAATAAACCTCTAACTCCTCCTTTTTAGCCTATGCATGCTGATGCAGCTCCCTACCTAAGCTCATTTATGTATTAATAATATTATATTTGTATTTACATATAAATATTGTGATATATAATTAATAAAGATGTCAACAAAACTATATGCATATAGTTTCATTAAAATATTACAGAGAGTCTTTATTTCTTAAGAGTACAACTAACATGTTGGCCAGGAAGCAAACCTGGGACCTTCTAGCTCACAGACAACAATGCTACCACTGATCCAAATTGTCACTCGGTTTGAGTGACTTGTTTGGACAAATTTTTGTTCTCCATTGCAACAGTCACAACAGAAAATATAGTTAAAATAAGCATATCAAAACATTTTCAAATAACCAAAAGTTAAAGAATTAGATTTTGATGTTTATGAAGAAAGTGGAATACCCCACCACAACTAGCTAAATAAATTATATATTTAATTTAATTGATAAATTAACATTTTTAATGATGTTCAGAAACATTTTTATTCAGGTATTTTCAAAATTTCTCTTTAGTTACATGATGCTGAAGGTATAAAAGGTTGTGCTGTCCCGTTTTGTTTTATAATGTGTTTTTCCTGTTGCTATAGCTTAGTGCAGCTGATTCCTATCTGTGTTGTCTACGCGCTCGGAACTGAAAGGCGGAACCTGACCCTGGCTGCGTGCCCAGGGACATGACTGGGTCATGTACCTAGTACTCATCCTTCTTGCTAACCAAAAGAACTTTAGCATAAAGGCAGCTTGTCACATACAGCAATTATATGCGAGATGTACTGAATATCCTGCATTATAGAACTTTGCAAAGAAGATTCACACAATAAGACCATATATAGTCGCACTTAAAGTAGTGGGAATGCCTTTTAACTTGTTTTGATTATACTGTATAAAAGATCACCCTTTTTGCTGTTTTACTTTGAGTCTTGCAAGAGCTGGGCTCCCATAATTATACAGGAACAAGTAATAGATTTATTCCATGCTGAAAAAAAGGGAGAAAGAAAACAACGTTTCAGCCGTGAAGCCTTCTTCATGTGTGAGAAAGACAAGGCAGCAAACAAAGGTAATGTAGCTTTTGTTCTACCGCTACATTACCTTTGCTTACTGCCTTGTCTTTCTCACACATGAAGAAGGCTTCACGGCTGAAACGTTGTGTTTTCTTTCTCCCTTTTTTTCAGCATGGAATTAACCTATTACTTGTTCCTTTGCAGCCTACGCATGCTGACGCAGCTACCCACCTGAACTCCCATAATTATATGTAAGACTTCTGCTACACATACAGTACACCCGAATTGCTGCCATTTTGTTTGGCACAACAATGCTGTATTTAATATCCATATTAAGTGGATTTAAAAAACTTACTACATTTTAGTTGCATGACGCTAATGTTTTCACTAACATCTAACACACCCCAATTGCCATCTATCAACTGTGTATGGCCATTGAACCATCCTGCCAAACTACACCACGGTATAGTTAAGTACAGCGCGGCCCCTGTAGCACGTCAGTTGGTTCTGCAGTGTGTTATGAATGGCTTCATCTTCAGGGGGAGTAAAGAAAATCAGCTCTACTGGTTTTTGTATTTTGTCATCTTGTCCAAGAGAACAATAACCTCCACAATGCTTTGAGTGACTAAGAGAATTTTAAGATGCCCTTAAACAGAAATTGCAACTGAGTTTTGTTTATATTTACTTTTAAGTATTAAACATTAAAACTATTATGTACAGTATATTTTCATAATGATAATCTAACATAAAAAGTGGCACTGAAAAGACGGTAAACAATAAACATTTAATTTGTTATGAAAACAAACCAAAAATGTGTTCACCTCTCCCTTTATTTCCCTTCCTGACCCTCCCCCCCTTTGTGAAGGCTGTGACCCCCTGCAGAGTTAGAAGTGACAAAGGGATAGCTGCAAAGATAGAGATGGAGTTGTGGCACAGATGAAATATAAAAAGGGGATATGATATGAGAATTCCAGTGAGACCCGTCATACCGTGTTATGAGTAATACCTTTCCAGATCATTATATTCTTGTGCATGAACATAATTTTGCCAATTTAATACACAGTTTAATCTTGAAATGGTTCAACAAATAAAACAGCTAAAACAGTTGTATCTGGTTGTAAATTAATTATTGCCCTTTAGGTTTGTGTTTCTTCACACATCAAGGACAAAAAAATGGGGTGCTGGGAAGGTTATGTTTTTGGACTGTTTGAGCAGCAAACAGCATAAACGTTTGTTGCTGTGGCAAGAGCTTACTTTCCTGAAGTATTTTGCATACAAAAACAATGCACTGACGAAAACAACTGTACCCCAAACAGTAAGCTCACTATCACTCAAATCAAACTGGGGATTGTGATGATGTAGTCAAGGGAACCCCAGGACTAAAGGATGAGATGGAGGTGTAAAACACATGAGGAAAATAGTTTCACAATGAAAAGCTCCTACTGTGAGGCACAGTGCAACGGTTTGTTCCTCAAGGAATCTGGGTCTAATGGATTATCAGTCGAGGGCTTGGACATTGGCCTGAAGTGGGCACTGCTCCAAAGGAATGTCTAACTGATCTGCCAGGCCAATGTCGATGAAATTCCTTGACTTTGCAGGAAATACAGGACAGAATAACAGGATCGATGAAACATTTAGCAAGGTTCTGAGGAGAGGTGACATAATTCAGTAAATACCCCTCTCTATTTATTGAGTCGGGACATTTTCCTGAACCTCAACCATTTCCATCTGTGGTGTGTATTGCCTCCACAATAAAAACACAGTCCCAAAGAATGGCGATGCTGCCATTCTAATGGGAAACTCAATATATATAACTTATATATTCACAAAGGGGGGGAGGGTCAGGAAGGGAAATAAAGGGAGAGGTGAACACATTTTTGGTTTGTTTTCATAACAAATTAAATGTTTATTGTTTACCGTCTTTTCAGTGCCACTTTTTATGTTAGATTATCATTATGAAAATATACTGTACAAAATAGTTTTAATGTTTAATACTTAAAAGTAAATATACACAAAACTCAGTTGCAATTTCTGTTTAAGGGCATCTTAAAATTCTCTTAGTCACTCAAAGCATTGTGGAGGTTATTGTTCTCTTGGACAAGATGACAAAATACAAAAACCAGTAGAGCTGATTTTCTTTACTTCCCCTGAAGATGAAGCCATTCATAACACACTGCAGAACCCACTAACGTGCTACAGGGGCCGTGCTGTACTTAACTATATATAACTCCAGGCCCTGCCAATTTGCATCAGTTATGTCTCAAAGGAAACTGCTGATGAAGAAGAAGATGCAGTTCAGCTGATGGAGTGAGGGGTCATCAAGGTTGTCACTGACTCCACGGAAGCACCACGCTGTTTCAACTGCTGTCTCTCACAGAGGAGGCACCAAGTTAAATGAAAAGATGAATTAAGGATTCCAAGTTTTAAAGTAAGTCTCTACAGGCTAATTCATTTTTTAAACCTTTAGTAAGGCCGGCATAAATAATACTATCAGGGCCTCTACTCCCCACCCACTCTCCAAAGCCAACAGTTGAAAATAGATGGCTTATCATGACACAGGTTGAATACCTTGATGCAATCATAAAAGCTGTTGAGCAGACTCTGCAGGCTTTCTTGGACTTATAAAAAAATCAAAAGAAATTTGTCTTTGAATAAATGGAAATTTCTACAAGCAGGATCTCCTTTCTGCCACAAAGTTGTGGGTTCTCCAGTGAGAAGATAAATCACATAAGCCACCTTCGCCTAATCATTAGGAAAGTAGGCAGCTGCATGGAAACAAATTTTCACAATGAGTAAGAAAACCTTGAAATCAAAAGTTTCCAGAAAAAGGGCTGTGGGACATATTTGTGATTGTGAGTGAAGGGCTGGGAGAAAGCTGGGCAACATCTGTAGTTGCAGCATGAGTGGGAGTTGCCATGTTTAGTGAGGTTAAGCCTGCTGCAATTGTTTCAGTTCCTTGTCCATGCTTTTTACTGAAGGTCCTAATTTTTAGGACATATTTGCTGAGACTTTATGGCCGAATCACGGTTGGCCCAAAGTGCTGTGAATTTCATCTTCAGCTGCTGGGTTCATAATGGGTTTAGTCATACTTTGATGTGCTGTTCTTACCTGAAGCAGAGCAGCCAAAGCCAGGCAAGTACAGCAACCAGAAGATCACATAGCAAAGCACCAAAGGGAAACCCACAAAATTAGTCAGAGCGAAATAACAAACTAAAAGTCCATAGCTGATAGCTGATTAACCACTGTAGTAAAGAATCAAAAGGAAATCCACCAAAGAGTCAGAGAGAAACACAATCAAAGTCTGTAATTTTATATCATGAGCAATGGATCTCCCAAAATAACACAGTCTAGTTGTTTTCTTTAGATAATTTACATTGTGCACTGATAATTTCATCCATCCATTTTATAACCTCTTCTTCCAAGTCAGGATCATGGTGGAGTCAGAGTCTATCCCAGCAAGCAATGGGCGCAAGGCAGCATACTTCCTCAGTGGGACGAACACACTCACGCCAAGGGCCGAATTTCCCAGAAGCCAATTAATGTACCTGTATGTGAACTAGAACACCTGGCGAACACGGACAGAATATAAAAACCCAAGGCCTCAGCACTGCAAGACAGCGATACTAAACACTGTGCCACAGTGCCACCTCGTACTGATAAATAAAAACTGAAAACCCAGTAAATATCAGCCTTTGTAGAAATTAGACTGAAAGGTAAAATAAGTCTAGGGTGTTCTTTTCAGGCTGAGGCACAGTAGGTGACTGATTTCCTAAATTCAACAAAATGGAAAAACTTGCTTTTAAAATCTGTAACTTGGTAAGTACAGAAAACAAACTTGTATTTTTAGATCTGAAAACTACTCCACAGAAGATCTTTCAAAGGCACCATACATTCTAGGAAGGTTTCAGAGGATGCAAAGTTGTTTTTATAAGGAACACATCTTCCCATATGCTGAGATTCAGCATTGCTATAAGAAAGCCACTTATGTGATGAGGAGAGCAATTGGTACTGTATAATTAAGGCAGCTTAATGTAGAGCATGAACTTGGTGGCGGCTAACCCATTACCCACAGCCTTTGTAAGTGTTTCCAGTAGACTGGAGATGCACTTAAAGCATAAAGAACACTGGAGGACTGATAAAAATCCAGGGAACAAACAACAAGGATAATCTTAGACCTGTTATGTTTGCATTGATCTTTGTGATTTGGGCTTAGAATAAAGGGTTTTCAAAGCTTTTATTCCAATAACATTGGTGTCTAGAACAAGAGGATATACAGCATTGTTAGGAAAGTGCTGACTCAACTCAGTTCCATTTTCATCTGTTGATTTCAGAAGGATCTATAGTGAGCATCTGGATGGGAAAAACATCCAGGTTAGTGGGACCTACAGCATAATGAACACATGAAGGACTTTCTAACTATTTGAAATTTATCTTATGCTCTACTGTAATCAATTTTAGCATGATTTGGACCATTCAGTGAATTTCTTCAGCTGTGTATTAGGATCTTGGACATGGAAAACCTTGTAGTGAAGATGAATCAAGGCGATGTCTTTCAAATAAAACTATTATTCCCCATTATCATGAAGCATGACCACAGTCACTGTCTGAGTTATAGCAAGAGGCTAAGCTCCTTTTCATGTGAAAGAAGATGGGAAAAAATAATTATTTCACCATTAAAGTACACTTGAAAACTTGATGCGGACAAAAAATAAAAACCCAAGGCCTCAGATTTGCACAATGTAATTTGATGCCTCTCATGTACAGTAAAATGCTACTCATTTTTTTTACCCTAAATGATAAGTTTAATTGACTTAATTCCCACATAAAATACCTTTTTTGAGGGTGTCCTGGAAAAGCTTATTTAAAGATGGGACTGTTGTAGAAATTGTTAATAAATACAGGAGAGCTTAAACGTGGCAAAATATACTGTAGACAGCATAGTATGGTTAGACATGCTTTCCAAAAAATATTATTTTTACACAAATAAACTAAGTATAACAGTATAAATATTGTGGCTTGGGTGAGTATTTTTCCACCAGGAATAATAAAAAAAAAACTAGTGAAGTCTAGTGAAGTCTTTGGCAGCTCATTGTGTGACAACCAATACATTAAAAAAAATTGAACATAATCTTCTAGAAACACTCTTCATTCTGTAAAATATCATTTTAGATACAAACATGAAATTGCATGATAAGATTCCCTGTATGTCTTTACATATAAAATTCATATTTCCATTCCAACATGTGAAAACTTGAAAATTACCTTTTTACAGGTTATTTGCTGATTATTTACTTGTCACCTTTGACAATATGCAATTCCATATTTTGCATTGGAAAAATATGTTATTCAGTTTGAGACACAAGTACCCGCATCTGTTTCCATCTATCCCTCATTCCATCAATAGTAAGCCTAACCTGGATGTACAGTACTGGACTGGCATCAGGAATTTAAAAAACACAGAATTGCTCACTCCAGGCGGGATGTCAGTCTATTGCAAAGCCAGGGAGAAAGGCCCAATTTAAAACAGCCAACCAAATCTAGTCATCATGTCTTTTGGAAATGAACGGAAACTGAAGCACCTGTAGAAACACAAGTAAAGGACTTGGAAGTGCTGTTAGACAACACAGAGAAGAAGGAACAGTTGGGACCTGCTCAATGTGATGAAAAGAAGCACTATCTTAAGGAAAGGGATTCCTACATCAGATTTTTGAGTTTACTGCTAAAATACCAAAAGAGAGAAATGTTCTTATGTTCAAAGACAGATCACATTTGAAGAAGAGAACCCTCTAAAATCTCCAGTCTTCAGTAAAGCAAAAACAATTTCTAAAAAAAAAAAACTATTGGAAATACAATGATGCATAAATGCAACTGCCAGTTCTTGTAAGGTTTAAACTAAAGTACCGTTAATTTGTTCAAGCCATTTAATTAAATATTGTAGTTAAATGGACAGCTTTTATAGAGTTTTTTAAACAAATATGTTGTAATTAAAGCATTTGAGATGGAAAAAATGTTACAATTACTAATAAAGATACAACATGAATTTCAGTAACATTATTATTTTAAAGATCTGTGTTGCTTATAATTGTTCAGGCAAGCTGTATTTATATACTCTGACATAATGTATACTTATATAATTATTCTTCAACATTGGTGCACTGAAATGTTTTTGCAAAAGAAAATATTCTTTGCTGTAAAAAATAAACTATCACAGATGGGATCGCACAGCTTGTTTGTGTGGGAATCAGGCATAAAGAGCTTGTGATATGTTTAGTCTCTTAATTAGAACCTGGCTGTTTAAAAAGATTAGATCAATAAAAGATTCTTGTCCAGGTTGGTGCTTTAACAAATTGGATGAACAAGAATACTTAACCATTTCATCCATCTTCATTTCAGTTTATGTATTCCCCATCGCAACATCCCAATTGATATGTGGAAAGTTGAACTTTAAGTAACACCTTTGCTACTGTACATACAGTACATGCAGCAATTCCTGCATTAGGTGATGTACAGTATATACCTATTGAATTGAAACCTTTACCTTGCATTTGTTTATATATAGCCCCACATTACCAGCTCCTTTTCCCCACCTATCTGTCCACACTTAACCGCCTTTCAGTTATTCCTATAATATCATATTAAGCTCTTAGTTTGGTAGCTCAAGTTCTTGCATTTTGTATTTAAGAATGGTTGAGCTATTTGTTTTGAATGTGTTCAGGGTGTTGCCTAGGTTTTTTCTGATCACACCGGAATTGGTCTGTTTTATGCTTCTTGCCCCCCAGTATCCCTCAGCTAGTCTACACATACAGTACACTTGCCCAATACATAAGATCCCCACTGGTTGAAATACAGGTCACCCCTGCTGCAGAAGGACTCTCTATGCTCAATAAACCTAAACCCATCTTTCCTGTTTCAGGCTTTCAGTCACATGTTTCATATCTCCATTTTTCCTCCTGCTTCCCTGGACTTGCACGTGGCACAGGTACAATTCCTGAGTACTTCACAGCATATGTTCTGTTCTTAAGCTTATAAGCTAAAATCTTACATTTGTCTTGCAGAATCAAGAATATTGCCTTTGGCCTATTTATTTAGTAACCCTAAGTTAGATTAGTAAATACCTAGTCGAAAAGGATTGTGAATTTAGTTTCATGTATTTAATTTGATGCATTGGCCTAAATATTAAATGCAGAGATCTCTGAGAATGTGAATGAAGAAATAAATAAAATGTAGTTGAATTTATGATTTCTAGCCTAAGTTTATGACATATTTTTTATTAAAATTATTATTTTAGTGGTAGTGGGAAACAATAGTGACAGACTAGCTACTGTATGTGTACATTGTACTAGCTGTGTTAAACATAACAAACCAAACGTGCCACACAGATCAGATTTTTAAGACTGTTGCCCTGGGAAAGCAAAAAAGGAGTAAAAAAAGAGAAATAATGTCTCCTCAGTAAAAAATGAGCATTAACTTTTCAGCAGATCCTTCCTGTTTGTCTTCCTTCCCCTAGAGGGCGCTCCATTTTACTCCTGTCAATAGTTCCCTGTGATCGTTCATATGTGTTCCAGGTGTGCCTTGTTGTGTCTCCCCCTATTTATTCTTAGCTCCTCCAGGGCTCAGGGCTCAACATTAGGGTACAGAAGTCACAAGGCCCACCTAGCACCAGGGTGCCCTACGTCTGTCTCCTGAGGGCCTCATCCCCGACACCTCCTGTGTTCTGAGCCCAGGGTCTGGAGGACCTCGCCCAGTTATCCCAGGATCTCCATGTTGGTTGTCTGTTCGTGTTTTCCCCATTCCCTGTGATTTTAACCTTGTCACGTCTCAGGATGGATCTCTTGCTAACGGACTCTTGGACTGTGCCCTGACCCTCCTTCGGACCTGCTTGGATTTGGATGCCATTCGTTGTCTCCCCAACTCAGTGTCTCATGGACTGTCACTATTATTTTGTGGACTATTAAACCCCTGTGTGTGTTCCCATACCATGCCTCCTGTTTCCTCCAGCTCTTACCCCATCGCATAGGGTCTACTACAAGACCCGACCCGGGTTTCAGAACCTGATCATAACACTTTTGTCTCGTTGCTCATCCCAGGGATTCCAAGTCACGGTCTTCAGGGACTCCATTACATTCTTTGTTCCTTCTGAGCTCAACTGAAGTAATCATTTTCTCACTTTCAGCTGTTTATAAACCATCCATCCATTTTCCTCTTGCTTCCTACAATTCAGGGTCATGGGGGTGCCAGAGCCTATCCCGGCAAGCAGTGCACACAAAGTAGGGTACACCTTGGACGTCACACGTGTCTATTGCAGGGCAGACATGTAAACACAGACACACAAACTCACACCTAGAGGATGGGCACAGTTTGCCAAAAGCCAGTATGTTTTTGAAATGTGGGAGGAAACCCATGGGAAGAATATAGAAACTCCATGTAGAAAGCACCCCAGGTCTGGAATTGAACTTTATAAAACAACACACTTCCCATAGAATTTGAAATTTAGATTTGGTTTTAGAATTGCAAACAATTCAAAAAGACCTAATTCTAAAATATATCAATTCAGTTATAGTTTAAGTCCACTCAGTTCAAATCCAAAAGACCAAACATTTCCACTGTTCAGGAATTGGAAATGCTGTTTTATCCACTGTTTGCCGAGATGCTGTACCTTATATCCAAAGGGTTGTCTCCCTATTCTGACTGCTGCCTGAGTCCACTGATTTTCCCCTTCTGCGATGTGAAACCAGATCTCTCGCTGTTCTTTATGGACAATGAAGAGGGAGAGGTAAGAATCATCATGTCCTGGGAAAGACATTATGGTAATGTAAGGATTAGTTGAAATGAGTCATTGAGTTTACCAACAAATACCAGTTACAAGTAAAGGGATACATACATTCTATATGTAGATAATACAAAAAAACACATTCCATAAAATGCAAAGCATATCAAATGTATAGTTTAACTTAAGACAATGAATGGAAGTTGTGTAATGGTGGAAATAAACCAGTGATGCAAGATAGGGTTATGGGATCTATCTAAAGCCAAACTGAGAAGATTTCACCAGCTGAAGAATGGGTCTGTAGTTAAATTCCAATACCATGAAATCATTCCCCAAAAACTGAGATGTATAGGATGAATAATCTTGAGTTATTGCACATATGTGCTGCAAATCCTTAAGCCAAATCAGGAATTGGAAGTTTCCTACATAATTACCCTCTGATAACCTCTATGTTCCATCTCACTGGCTTTCTTCCTCATTTGTATAAGATGGATGACATATAGTATGAGCTCATCCATATTCCATGTTCTATCGGGGCTTTGAGAGAAGACTGCCACTTTCTTTCAACCATCATGCCTTTCAGTGTCTTTAGATAAGATGACATTAATTTAATTCATGTTCAGAGAACTGTACACTTCATGCATCAGCTTCTTTTATATTAATTCCAATATGATAGCCATCAAAATGAATGTCCTTCATACAGTAGTAGGAATCAGCTCTGAGTTACACTATTCAAAAGCAGAGGCAACCTAATATTTTCACATTCACATTTTGGTCTTAATTTCTTGATATTCACAACCTGACAGGGGGACTTTACAGAGATAGATGAATTTATTCTGAAATTATGTGCAACACTAGTATTGCATATACAGAGTCCATATGACTAATTGTTGTGTAGAAGTGTATTGAGTATAATTATTTTTAGTTCATTAAGGTGACTCTGCACCTAAAGTAATTTAGATTTGTCACAGCAAAGGGTTTGAATTTCGCAATCAAGAATTTTCCATTTCTCTTTCTTAATAATTGCCTATTTACTTCTTTCTGTTTGGTTTTGCATTGAGTGTGTAGAGTAGGTTTGGTACATAACAAGCATTAATAGCTACTTTACAGTGACCTGACAGCATGCTTTAAAGTGGCAAATTTTTGTGCAGAGGTCTGACTGCTTTTGCAAAATACTGTATACATACTGTAGATATACATGTTATCGGTTTTACCCTGTTTAAACACCCCAGAACAACAAGCAAAACCAAAAACTGACAGTCTACACCTCCTTTTCAACACATCTTTCTCTCAATCTAGAGATAAGAGCTCTTCAATCAAGCTGGCTAAAGGCCAAGACCTTCTTATACCTTCAGTCAGGCATGATGGCAGTTCTGTCATGGGAAGGGCCTGTTTAGAGTCTGGAAACATTTCTATGACTGGATCAAATTTTTATACACCAAAAGTCCACACTCCTAACTGAAATGACAACTAGGATTTCCAGGATCACTGAAACTAGTTTTAGGTTTGAACAGAACAGCAAAACCAAAGGACACAATTAAGTCAGCAACAGTTTGTTGAAAGGAGATGGATTAGATTGGTCATTGTGTTTTACTTGTCCATTACTGGTTTCTACCGAAATATTATGTACAATCTTTAAAAGAGCACAAATTCAGTTGCAACGCATTTAAAGTGGCATAATGTAAATCAAAAATAACCTACAATATCAAAATTGTATACCCTTTGTCAACAACATCCAAAGATCCTTGAATGCATTGCATAAATCTGTAGAGGACATGGAAGTAATCCTTAAATTTTGAATTGTAAATTAAAAATAAGTTATCTTATTATTAGAATTATATCTGTAATACATCCTCTTTAGAATGCCCCTCAAACAAACCTGTAATAGGTTAATAGCATTGATGCATGTTTATGAACTGAAATATATGAAATGAACTGATGCTTACTACTTCATATTCATAATAACAAATCCCAAACTGTTACCATGCTTACCACATTTTATTAATTAATAATGTGGTGTTAATAGTTACATAGTATTTATAAATAGTAACCTGCAATCCGAAGGTCTAGCCAAATAATAGACAGACAAACCATGGCAATCCATGTATTTCTGTATTCACAATGCATTGAAATTTACACTTCAACAGCAAGATCAACAAAAAGTGGAGGTCTGAATTCATTCGATTAATTTATGATTATTGTTACAGGCTGAGGTAAATGACAATGGACAATGGTTTGTTTCAGAATCTAGACAAATAGGTCAATATTTCCATTTCCTAGAGCTTTAAACCAAAAGATGTTTACTAAGGTGTGCTGGATTTTCTCCATTTTTGTAACCCCCCCCATTTGTAACAATATTATTGATATACACAGATCTAGGAGATGCATCCTGAAAAAAAAACTAGGAAAAATGAAACTAGTTCTTTTCAACAGTAGGACTAGAATTAGTGAAAGAAGGGTATTCGATCCTTCCTTCATGAACGGTCAAAAATATTCATACTAACACGTCTTCTTCAGGAGACTAAAAGAGCTTATTTTAATGATTGGGTGAGATGTAGGCATATGTCAGATGATTTTTTTCCTGGTGCAAATGCAGTAAATTAGAGCAATTCCAGACTAGGTAATGGCTTTATGCAGATCCCCAAACTGTATGAATCCTTCATTGAAACTTTTTAAAAGTGAATGAAACTTACAGTATATAAAAAATGCTTTTTTAAATGATGTTCTCTGTTATTCTCTGGTGAGGACATGTAATTTATTGTACAGAGTGACATTCACTACTACAAGTTCCTTACCTGGCATGTGGTACCAAAAGCTCACTGTACAAGAACTGGCTGACTCGCCAAGCAATGGACTTTCAAGAATAGCTTCACTTTCGAACACACCAGTCCAGGAGTCCACAAAGATATACCAGCCTTAAAAACAAACAATGAATTATGTTTTTTTATTATTTTACTCTATCAAAACATTTGCATCTCTTTAGCTGATCAATATGTATTTTAAGTAGTAGCTGCATCAGTATGCATAGGCTGCAAAGAAACAGGTAAAGGTTTATTTCGTGCAGAAAGAAAAAGAAAAGTGATGCAGAGGGTATGGAGCCTTTTATAGGTATGAGGGAGAGAGGGAGACCGGCAGGTAATAAATCGCAGGACAATAAAAGACGTGGAAGTTTCGAGGGGGCAGAGAGCAGGGGAGAAGGAGTATCAACAGTCTGGGAGAATGTCAAGAGAGGTGTGAAGTAAGAACCTCCAACTGAATAGAGAGGTTAAGAAGGAGACGAGTCTATCATCGAGAGAAGAGGGAAGGTGTGATCCAAGCATCAGGATCATTTTGGTTTTGGATGTCTTTCTGCAATAGGAGTTCTAAAACTCATCTGTGAGGACTTAGACGGAGAGATCAGTATGATCATCAAAAAAGAATCACTAGAGGCCTGAGCAACTGCTTTGTCTAATCTCACCAGTATGGATACAGACGGAGCTCCAAAAAAGAATGACGGAAAAATATTTGGAATATAATTTCTAAATTTATTTAAACTAATCTTAGAATCTGATGTGAATGCTCACATTAGTCCACTGTTCTGTGTATACCATCCAATGCATCACCGGAATGCCATACCTGATGCAGTCCCAGTGGTGTGGTCTGTGTCTGGAGCAGTACCACCTGCTGTAAAACCCTGCTGTAGTCTCCAAGCCTGCAAGCCTGTGCTAAGATCTCTCCACCCACACATCGTCTCCTCAAATGCACAAGTGCCTGTACGGTATAAAGCATGTGTTTAATAACTGAATCTCTCAGCACAAAATGGAATTTATTGTATACAAAAAAGTTTTAAAAATGGGAGCATTGAAAAAAGAATGTCACTCTAACTACAGTTTTCCACAATTCTATCTCAGTGCAAATACATTAAAATATTAAACATTATTACCACACAGATATAAAGTCCAATAATCTCTGTAGTCCAATAACTACTAATAACCTGTTGTTTTATTCTACATACTAAGTGTAAAAATACTATTTAACTGAGTAGAATTGAAAATGGAAGACTTTTAACTTTCCCCTTAAGATGCAAACTGTCTCTATGGCAGCTCTGTATCACAGAAAAATTGTCTGAAAGAGTCCTGTGAATTAAATCACCCATGGACTTTCTAATAGAAAAATAAATGCATTTCACAGATCAGTGCCCTAGATTCAGAGGCTTTAAATTAAAGACTAAGATAATAAGATCAAAACATATTAATACAAGCAACAAACTTTACTACAGTGCCTTAAAAGAGTATTCATACCCTTACTCATGACACCTTGAAGCTGCAATCCGCATTTACTATACTGTATATACAACCAATGTCATACATTGAAAGCAAAAGCAAAAACAAAGAGGAAAAGTCATAATTGCCCAAAGAGAGCAAATGTCAAGCATGGTGGTGACAGCATGTACTGTATGTTAATAGTTCTGTTTCTCAGCAATAGAGATTGGGGAGCTTGTCAATGGGAAAATAAATGGAGCAAAGTGCTGGAAAATCTTAGGGGTAAACCTGTGTCAGACTTCTAAAGGCTTGATGAATATTTTTCCTTCAGCAGGACAATGGCTGAAAGCTACACTGGAGTAGATTAACAATAAAACCTGGGACACAATCTCACCTTTCAGTAGAACAATGAACCAAAGCACAAGGCTAAAGCTATACTGGAGAGTCCTAAGAATATGGATGTGAATTTTCTTGAAAAGCACAGTCAAAGTCCTCACTTGAATCCTGTTGAGAATCAGTGGGGGGACTTAAAACTGCTGTCCATAAATGAATCCCAAGCAAGAGAAAGCTTTAGAGAGAAAACTGTCAAGAAGAACTGGAAAACATTGCATCAAGCTGGTGTGCAAAGCTGATGGAGATTTGCAACTGTAATTACAGTCAAATGTGCTTCCACTAAACATTGATTAATACGTCTAAATACTTATGCAAATAGCATATCTAATTTTGTTCTCTTTTGTAGGAACATATCTTACATATCTTAGCCTTCAGTTTGACCATTCAGGTATCGAATAAAATATTTAAATCGATGTGTTAATTTGCCAAAACAGGACATAGTAGCAAGGGTATGAATACTTTTGAAAGGCACTGTAAATCAGCACTGAAGATTGTATCGATTAGATACACATACAGTACATGTACAGTATACAAACATCAAGCATAAAAATTAAATTTTAAAGTCACATTTAAAGTAGTAAAGACTATGATGACAACAACAATAAAAATAATAACAATAACAATAATAATAATAACACCAACAATACTAAAAATAATTAAACATCGTTGATAATAATTAATAATAATAACTGTAGTGTTTACATATAAATTAATGATAACAATGATAATAATAATTGTTGTTGTTATTATTATTAGTACTATTATTATTATTATAATTGTTATTATTATTATATATGGAAGCGCTATAGTAATAAAGTTATGCGGGCAAGATCAATGTCTGACTTGACATGAGTATTACTCATAAATGGTTATTCACCAGGGCACAGTTTAAGGAAAGAGAAGTCTGCAATGGTGTGCTGGCAAGGTATCTCTGTCAGTGTATAATTGCTGTACCTAAGAAAAGCACATTTGCTACTCTATAGCTAAAGGGAAAGGAAATTATTTTTCTTTTATTAATATTTTTATTTGTCACTCAGGAGCCCTATAATTTATTGGAATATTTACTATTGACATTGACCGTTTTGCTAACTGCTCCTATGGACCTTTAAATATGGCACATAAAATGAAGTATATTTGTTCAAGAAGATGATATGATTATTTGTAGCTGTATGTCAGTGGCCTTCCACAGTATTTAATCTGATAACTCCTAGGTAGAAGAGTTTTGCTGTAACAGAATATTCATAATGGTTTTTAGCCATACCAGTCCATGCCAGGGATCACACAATCACATACAGTACATGAACACTCTTACACCAGGGCCTATTTTCACAGAAGCCAATTAACCTACCAGTAAAGTATGTCTTTGGACAGAGGGAAGAAGCACACAGAGGAAACCCATGTGAAAACAGGGAGAACATACAAACTCCATGCAGACAGCGCCCCAGAGGTGTGAGGTAGCACAACTATGCCACCTAGTCTGATTTCATTCATTACGTATTTTTAACAGTAGTACAGTATGTGATGCTTTTCTCAGTTTCGTGATGTTTTTGTGACTAGAATGCTAACTATTTGAACAAGGGCATCTTACTCTCAAGCAATGTAGAGACCAGATTCATTTAATGGCAAGTATTGAACAAATAAGAAGGTCTCAACAACTAAGAGACAAAGAGTCACATGGGAAAGTGTATTTTACTGTGTTGTGTAAAGAAATGACAAAGAAGTGACGAACCACAGGTGGCTTCATCTCGTCCATCAGAGCAGTGAGGAACTCCATCGCAGCAGTAGAAGACTGGGATGCACCGATTATCACCACATTGGAAGTCATTTTCTGAGCAAGGACTTACTGTTGGAGGTAACTCTGTGGAACCTTTCAGACAAAGACAGATTTTGAGTCTAATCTCAAAATGCACATCACCATCACTATATAGTACAAACAGATTGAGCAGATTGAGATTGCAGGACATATTCTTAAACTGCTAGGTGTTTTTACATGGAGTCCCCAGAACTTCACCAATGCATTAAACAGAGAATTGTGCTTTTATGACACTCACAAGCATTAGCCATAATAGAGAACACTGTCTCTCTGAACTCTGTGAAGTATGTATACCTGGAGGAAGCTGTCCTTCATAGGTCCTACAGCCTGATGAGAATGAGATGTCATCAACAGCCAATCCCAGGCCTGCTAGATCACTGACACTTCCTTCAATAATTACTTGGAATGGATACTGGCTGATCAATGCCACAGCAACTCTCTCATAGTATTGGCCAATCTTTAGGGAACAAATAAATACAAAAATATGCTGGATCACCCATTGAATCTGTTCTTGCATATCTTCTAATGAACAACCTTGTGAATTATGTAACACAAAATCATAGTACAGTAATCCTAATATGACCCCAACTGAAATTTTAATGCACAGTCCTTCTGGATAGCATTAAAATTTAAAATAGAGAATTGAGATTCTTAGAGATATAGAGATATCAGATTTTTGTTGTGCTTGTTCCATGTTTCATAAAATAGTGTTAGTGCTCTGAGTACAGTGTCATATACAGTATACTGAAAGGTATTAAAACGCGTTAGAACTTTTGGAACCAATAGCATTAGTTTTTAAAGCTTCTTTATATATTCTCTGATAAATAATGTTCTTGATTATCTGATTGATATTTTTAAGCAAATAAAAATAATTCAGAAAGTCTTCTGGAGAAGAAATAATACAACAACAAGTTAATCAGTGCTTCACAACATGCACAATATTGCACAATAATTTGCCTTTAGATTGCAAAGAACTGTTTATTCACTTCTTTGACAAACACATTTCCCATAGTCTTGTAGGATTAGTCAGTAACTAGAATTGCTGTAAATGTTTATTAATAAACCAAACACTAAAAGCATAGAGCACAATATGCAAAATCTGATAAAGGACATGTTTTTTTAAATATGGAAGATACTGTAGCAGGAAGAAAGACTGCACAGTTCTTATCCCTTAGGTGTTGTTGTCAATGTTGAAGTGGTAAAGCATAGCTCATTAATAACTGAAGATGCCAAACTAAAGGGATACAAACTATAAACTACATTCTTTGGAATCCTTTGGAGAACAATTGCAATTTGCCTAATCTAAGACTAATTGCTTTGTGTCTAGAGGAGGTGAAGTTTCATGTACAAAATTACACAACACATATTGTAGCATCCCTAATTGTTTCACAGTTGCTCATTGTGCTGCCACTGCATCTAGTTAGAACCACACTTAACATATGATTGTCAAAGAAACAGTATGGAGAAAAACAATGGCAAATAAACTGAGAGAAAAAGTAATATTCAATGCTTCAGTGAAATTATTACATATTTACCTCCTGGATCCTCAGGTATACTGTAGATATGTTACTGTGGAGAGTTATGAAAGATAATCACTGAAGTGGACAAATGAAACCAACAGTTGTTGTGTATCCCACCTTTTCTTGCCTTTCCCACAGTAGTTCGAGTGGTCCGTCATTGGAGTTCCTCAGGTAGACTCTCAGAGCACCAGCCTTGTGACTGGACAGGTAGTAGTAGAAACGCAGTTCACACTGAGAGGCACTAGTCAGCAGAGGGCTGCCTATTCGAGCAGCATGTCTTCCCTGGGGCAGGTTTGGGATGTCAATGAATAGAAAATGACCTTGAAAAAAGGAATATTTGGAGGCATTTCAGAACTGTGCACCAACTAAAACAATCTTTAAAAGCATTCATATAAAGATACGGAATCAGGAGGAAGCTGTTCCACTGCTGCAGGATACCAGTGGTTTAGAGGTCCAGAGGTGAGTTGACACACTTTGGGCCAGTAAGGAGCATAAGAGGGGTGATAAGAATATAATTAATTGCGAAGATTATTAGGTCCATCTTATTTGTAGCTTATTGAACTATAAATCTCACTCTTCCATTTTAATAAAGTGCATTTCTGAATAATTTGCTCCAGCTCTACTATTTGTGTATCCTTAAATTCATATTCTCTTAATTTTCATATAAATCATTGTGCTTTTTACTATTGGATAAGAAAAGTTCACTGGTTTGATTTTAGAAAGACCCTTCTGGATTTTATAAAGTCCCATAGAAACATCCGCTTTTTATCTTTAAACAGTGTCTGCACAGAACTCATTCAAGAGCATTATCTGTCCTTCTCTTTATTTGCTGAGGTGTTTTCAATTTAGGGTTTTGTTGTCTTTTTTTCCCCCGTGATGAAGGAAAGAAAATAACTTTGAAATGCATAGCTTTATTATTATTTATGATGACCAGAACGGTAAGTAAATTGCCAAATATGTTAGCCTTTTATCCATTATATATCTTCAAAGCTCTTCAAAACTTAAGGGCATTTAGGATTTTGAATCCTGAGGGTATCCTGAGAATTAGATTTAATTTGAGTGTACCTGCAGATGTCCCTGTTGTGTGATCCCGATTTGGGAAGAACTCAGTCAGAGGCTTATTACCACCTGTTCCCACAGACCATTTGACCCCATCTTGACTCACTGGGGTCCAGCTACAGAGGCCAGACTCAAAGTTACAGCGACCAGGATAGGCATCTAATACAGAAAGAATGAGAACATGTTATGGAAAAAGCTACGTTACATTACAAAAAAGGCATACAGGCACTCCAATAAAGATACCTAGGGCTTAGGCACCAGCTTTTATGTTTTTATGAATGGGTTTTTAAGGAGTGGCAGAGAGAGAACTGATTGATATAATTCATGATTGATATAAATTCTAAACATTGGTTTGTTAGAAATGGGCTTAAAATTCCTGTTTCCACTACATACTGCAATATACATTTGTAGAATTTGGTCAAACCAACCTACCAACCAACTTAATAGTATAAAAAACATTTTTTTTCTCTCTTTTTTCTGTTATACTCCTCAGCTTGGAATTAACTTCTAGTTGTTCTTTTTAACTTTTTAACTATTTTAACTAGATGGTCTCTAGAATGTTTCTGATTTGATAATAAGAAACAAAGTATTTCTTGTTAGGACATAAATATTTTTATCGTTCAGAACATGATTTAATTTTAATTTAATTTAATTACGAATCAAAATAAATAACTTCTCTGGTTTCAAAATCATGATCACATGAACAAATAAGCATTGGCTAAGAAACAGGACCTTAAGCCAGCACAAAGCAACTGCATTAAGCATACTTTTCATTGTGTCTTATAAATTAAATTGCTGTTAATGAAAACAAGCTGTTAGTGACCTTAAAATCTTCAGCACTCATTCTACTGAGAAGAAGAAAAACAGAATAAGAAGTGGATAAACAAGAACATAAAAAATATCAATGTGCTCCACAAGCTGTGGCTCACATACAGGACCTTGGCAGCCGTTGTTCTCTTTGTTTTATAATAGAAATCCCTGAAATTATTTTAAAACATCAAAGACTAGCTTGCTCACAACACTACTTTTGATGAGATGTAAAGTGCGCTAAATTTCTTGTTTGGACAATATTCTTATTCTGGACAATATAGGACTATATTAATGTTTCCAGTCTTTGACTTAGTAATAAAACATAGTGTGACCCACTGGAGGTCTTATATGGAAAATGGAAATGAGAAGGCAACAGTCAGTTTAAACTCTTGCAACATCCCATACAATAACAAAATAAAGAAGCTAATGCTGGTATTAACCAGAAGAGGTTTAATTGCTCAGTTTCTGTTAAGTTAGATTGATTCCTTAGGCCTGGGCTGGAGCTTACCGCAGTTGTTTTCATCAGTGTTGTCCCCACAGTCATCAGTGAAATCACACAGGCGATCTGCAGACACGCATGACCCTCTCCCACAACGGAACTCTTGCTCAACACACTGTGGCTTAAACTCTGGAAAATATCAAATGGACAATATATAAACAATATATAACTCATAAAAAATCACACGGACATGACTATGTGACTTAATTCAGAACAAAAGATACTTTGTACTTTTTATTCAAATCAATGAGATTATCAGTGCTATCTCAAGCACACTTAGATTTTCACAATTAAACTTAAGAACACATTAAAATAGTATGGGTAGATTATAAAAAACTAACAATCAAAACAATAGAATGGAAAGGCTGCAAAAAGAGGATGCCATTCAACTCATTAGCTCATTTGTTTGATAGTAGTTAACTGACAAGAGGATCTCATGCAGCTGATTCTTTAAAGACATTGGTAACACCACTATCAAGCCTGTTCCAAACACTCAGGACCCTTTTCTCAGCTTTAAATCCACTTCCATGCAGTTTTTAGAAGAGCACATTTGATCTTTAGTTTTTGTTTTACAGGTAATTCTGAAGAAGTCCACTAGATTGACCTTTTCAGTGCATTTGAGGATTTTGAGTACTTGAATCAGGTCAATTCACATATTTCTCTGTTCGAGGATAAAAAGATTTAGTTATTTTAGACAGTTTTTGGTGTACAATTTTACTTTAAGTCCATGAACATACCTGGACATTGTTCTTGGGACACATTGCAGAGTAACAATATCTAATTAAAACTCATACTTGAGTAAAAGCAAACTTGTTTTTCATAAATATATGAAATATGATTTTTTTATTAAAGTTTTGAAAATTAAAAAGCAGTCTCAGATATGGAGTTGACCGCAGTTAGCAGTTCACTGTTCACGGTCTCTGGAATACAGAGCTGGCCAACATCTATAACTGGAATAACGGCTGATAATTCAAACATTGAAGGAGTAGAATAATTAATTTGCATATCATATTTTTTTGTATATTAACGGCAAGCTAACTGTATAATACTATACCCTCTTTTTATTTTACTACAACTAAAAAATATAGAAACACCACAACTGTATCAAAATTGTATTCAAGTATTTTGTATTTGTACCTAATGATCTCATCCTAACATTTAGTTAAATCAATTTAAAAGATTCTAAGATGTCTTCTTAGGAAGCACGTTCAAAGCAAAAAAATTACATGACCAAAAGACAAACTTCAGAACTCCTCATCATCAGTGGACATCCCACAAAAAAAGCATAATTTAACAAAAGTTAAATTTGTACCTGGTAAGGCGCAGTTTTCAAAAGAGATGTCATCCAGGGCAATGTCTTCCAGAACAGTAGACACATGAGACTGAAACACAATTTGGAAATCATGGACAATCCTACCCAGAGGAACCACCTCTCTCCTCCACACATCACCCTGTATCTCTGACAGGCTCCAAAGAAGAGTCTCTCTGGATTCTATAATTAAAGGAAAGAAATAAATGTTACTCACATTTTTGGGACTGACAAGCCCTGACTGGGTTTTAGAAGATCAGCAAAAAAGATTTATAGCTCAGTAATATGCATGCCTTTACCAATTCTATAGCTCCTAGAATGTCAACATCCA
The DNA here is from genome assembly GCF_059453375.1 of Lepisosteus platostomus. NCBI lineage: Eukaryota > Metazoa > Chordata > Actinopteri > Semionotiformes > Lepisosteidae > Lepisosteus > Lepisosteus platostomus. Next base: position 40,140,792 of record NC_142618.1, read on the forward strand.
GGTGCAAAGAAGGTCATATGTACTCACAGAACAGAATGAAATACCCGATATTACTTGGTTCAGTCTGTAGATCCACTCTAGGGATGTACAGTACAAGCAGAAAAAATGGTAGCACAGACAGACCAGGGATCACAAACAGGATAAGATGCAAACAGCTACAGGCACATCAAGCAAGAAGAGAACTGAACCAAGAGATGAAAGGCAGGAGTGCTAATCTCCATACTATGCCTATCTATACGTAAGTAAAGCAACACCTTACTCTTAAAAGACACTATAACCATGAATTATTGTTGTAAAATAATACCTATACATATGTCCACTGCATCAGTTTGATAATCATATTTCACAACTAATACTTCCCTTTCAATGTTTGCTATAAATCATAATTCAGTAGTTTGGTTGAATTCTGATTTATGTGACAAGACAATGGGATGATGGTGTGATAGTATACAGTAGATAGTGGATAGGTGGAAAAGTAAAAGGGCTAAGCCAGGTAACGTGCAGAATGTTCCAGAGAAGGAAAGCTTAACCATAAAGGGCAAAGCCAGATTATGCATGTCAGAATGGTCCACGGCAGAATACTGAAACTTTTATTTTTGTAATGGAGAGTTTTTGGGGAGTCTTATATTGGATTGCACCCATTCTGTCCCTCCTGGGGAAGACTGTAGATTGGGACCATAGAAGCGGGTAGACAAACTGAAGTGATTGTGCAAATGGAAACTGTGCTATTAGGGCCGTGCAGGTTTCTTCAGATGGGGACCACAAGTATATCACATGATCCCGTAGGGGCTCACAAAGCCAATAACAGTGACAGACCACCGAAACACATGCTCCTAAGCTGGTGATGTACTGTGTCTGGGTTACATGTTGTAGCTCTGGGGTCAGCACAAATAGAATTTTTAGGGATTCAAATATGGGTCACCTGACTGAGGAAATGGCAGCCTGACCATAAAGTCAAGGCTGACAAGATCTCAAAAAGAGATCAAAGCAAGTAAATAACACCAATGCAGAACTTGAGGTATGTTGGCTTTTGGTTTATCAGGGTGTTTGGGATAATCATGTTTTTAGAGGAACACCAATCTAGGATTTAATTGGTACAGGCAGGGATTTCAGACTGTGAAAGGTGCTGTTTTGACCCAGAAGGCATAACCTGAAATCATGGAACTGATGTTGGATTTTGTTAGCCTGACGCAAAAGTGGTGTAGGAACTCATAGTGAGTAACCATTTGCTAATGCTTGTCGGTGAATGGATTGAATGGCAGACTGAGAAAAGCAAAAACAGAAATAAGAATAAAGCGACTCATAGGTCTAATTGCAGAATCAAGCTTAAAGTACAGGAAAATCTGAACTTTTTGTTAAACGTCATAGTCTCATTGCCCAACCAGTCCAAACTCAACCTGGGAGACAGAGACTAGAACCCTATGAAAAGCACATTTTTTATAATTTTCTGCAATAAGACTTGACAAGAATTTCTGTACTACAACATATTCCATTTAATGGTAAAAGTACTTGGTCTTTTGTTTAATTTCTTCTTTCAGACTGATGTAGTAGAAATTAAAACACCAAAACATTTGTTGGAATTTTACTTTTATCAATCCCAATACAATGTTGTGGGGCCACAATCAGGAGGAAGAAAATAGTATATATATAGTCTCACATGATATTTAAACATTTATAGAAAAAAAATATATAAAGAGAACAAGATTTATTTAAAGTCCCCATATATTTTCAGAACACCAGCTTCATGGATCGAAAATATCCCAATAAATAAAGGAACAACTTGTATATGCTCTGTTAAATTGTTAAAATTCTTTAGACTTTAAGACTTTAGGCTCCCTAAGTAAATTCTAGGCAGCAGGTTTACAAAACAAAAGAAGCAAAAGAAGGTTCATATATGGGTTTCTCTGGATGGATTTATTTTGCTTGAAGCAGTGTAGCAGGTTCCATTAGTCAAAGCGAAAAACCCATTAACCTTTAGTATCCTTGATTACCTAGTTCTTATTTTCTCTTTTTGTCACAGATTGTGGAAGGGACGAACCGTGGAACCTTGGAATGGCAGGAGAGAGAAAAAGACGCTATGCGTAGCGGCGAGACGGGGGTAAGCCCGGGCTCAGCTGTTCAGGAAATACCGTAAAGAAGCCTATGCCCTCAGGTAGCAGACGTGGGGGCAACCTGGTGCTAGGCGGGTTTCAGGACATCCAAACCTCAATGCTGAGCCAAGGGGAATGAGAGACATGGAAATATATAGCCCCAGAGAGTGAGACACCGGAAGGACAGCAAAGCACAGGAAACTAGGGACAGGACAGAGTAGGAGCGCTCTCTGGCTGCAGAGTGCGTGACACTTTTATTTACAGGTGGATAAATCTGGTTAGACTCCATAATTTCATAACATAAAGGGTTTTCATGGCATCACTATGCATTATAATTATGTGTATTTAAAAAAATAGGATTCTGCAGCATTTAAGTATCTCAAACTATAGAATATTTTGAATAAAGGTTTATTAAATATTTTATATATACACTGTATTTTGAAGAAAATCACATTTCTGCTGTACATTCTAATTCTAAAGCCCAGTCAGAGTGGATTCTTTTAAATCGTAGTTCCATGTAACCTGTTTGAATTTGAATGCTTGACCCACAAAGCAAGGACTATACAGGCATTCCTCCTCACACATAAGGTGTTCACCCAAATTAACCTTGGGAATATTTGGGTTATCATCAGGTAAGAACCACGGACCATGGCAGACATCTCCCACAAGCACCTTTGAGATGTGTTGGTTAGTTGATGACTCAGGCATGACTATTTCAGGCATTTGTCAGGGTACAAGACGATCACATATTACTAGACATCAGTGTCCTCATGACCTCTGTTTCTTCTCAGCTAATCCATACCAGTTTGCACTGGATCCTTTGTTTCTTAAACTGACAAACTGGCCAAAGCAAATCTGCAAATCTTCGTGGAGTAATACAATATTTCATTAAATGAACCGGCACCCAATATGATGGTACTTGCTACAAACATTTTAAAAAATCACCATTTACATTTAAAACCCTCAGACATACATAAAATGTGCTCAAAAATTAAATTAAAAAACATTCTTACCAATGACATGGGATAACCAGAGGGCTCCTGTCTTTGATCTTTCCATGTGATACCAGAACACAATCTGGCATGTGGCGCTGGCTTGCTTCAGCTGGGGACTCCGTAAAATAGCCTGGCTTCCCTCACTACCAAATCTAGTATCCACATAGATATAGTGACCTGTAAAACAATCGGGAGATTAAGAAACTATACTGCTTTAAAATAGCGAGGTGCTATTTTACAAGAAAAAAGAAGCTGAAAACGTTTTGCCTAGTTTTAAATCTATTTGTATTTTCCATTCAGTCAAAAATTTTGGAACAAATGTTTGCTAACCAGTGCTGTAAATCTACGAAAGCAGCTGTAGCTTTCCCTATTCAGTGTCAGAAACCTCATCAGTTCACTACAGGGAGATGAGAAGATACGAGATATTGATTCAATTGATGCAGAACTCAGGAGTAATAGTAATAGACTGCACCCTCCAAAAAAATCTGCTGGTTCTGCAGGGCTCAAAATTCATTCCAAATTCATTTTCCTCATTATTTAAAACAAAGTTTGAGGCAAATAAGTAAATGTTTTAACATCCTTAAACTGCCTGACTAATGAAGTCAGCAAGAGCATCTATCTATATCTATCTCTCACAATACCCCCCCCAGAATCTGTGTCTGTGTTAGTGAGGGACAGAACACAACTGTACATACAGTACCATGACTTGTTAGTGTGGTGTGGTCATAATTGGGTCCCATATTCAATTCAGATGTTGATGCACTGCCAGTATGCCATCTGTAAGAACCCTGACTGTCATCACTCCATCCGCAGGCACCCTCTTCTTCAAAGGTGCAATCATAACCTTTTAAAATGAAAATAAAAACAGAGATACAATACCAATAAGTATTCAGTACTCTATTATAGTATAAAATATTCAGTAACTTTGCAAAACTTTAATTATTTACTTGAGTATTTAATAGGTCCAATGGTTAAAATAAGGGTCTTATTACCAGGACTTTCTTGGTTGAAGTCCTAACTTCAAGGTTTAGTTGACTTTTCAAGATGTGCAGCGGTTGTAAGTGCCACTGCAGCATCAGGTGTTGATACAAGGCTTACCCCATAGAATCTTTTACCTTGGGTCAAAATGGTTACCAGGGCAATTTTAAGGACTCGAATAAGAGTACAATATAAGGCAAACTAAAAATCAAGATGATACCATTCAGTTGCTAATGCTGATCTTGATAGCAATTTTTCTTCACTTTACATATCATTACACAACAGAAAGCAACACTTTGTGACCTGAAACTGAAATCGCCACTGTTCTAATAAAATAATGTGCATTATGTCCTAGATTTGCCCTTTACCTCTCACTAAAATCCTTTTATTGTGTACTGAAATCCCAACGGTACATGGAACATTATAGAAAAGCAGTGTTATGCAAGACAGGCCCAGGCACTTCGTGAGTATGTTTATCCCTTCCTTATCTAGAATATTCACCAATAAACATCTTAACATTTGCAACTGATTACCATTTTAATTAAATAGCTTTCAGATTAGTTCATATTTCTAAAGAAGCTAGCAGGCATGGTATTTTTAAAGCCACATTGAATTAAAAAAGTAATAATGAAAAAACTGAAAATCAAAAAAGGCTATTATATACAGTGATTTCACTCTTCGTTTGCTCTTGCATTACCTTGGTCAAAAGCTAATTTTCAGTTAATACCAAAATGCAGCAGAAATAGACAAATCTAAGAAATAAAACTGAAGCTTTAAGTTACTAGTCACTAAACACATGAACCGATATTGTGCTTCATTTGATGGTGTAGAATAAATAAGAGTCTTTACAACAGCTAATTTCACATGCAGAAAACAGAAGAATAATTATCCATTCTCTGCAGTACTGACTTTTATAGTGTCTGAGAAATTATACTGTAGATCTCCATTATAATTATGTGAAAAATGGCCTGACCCTAAATAAACCACTCAAATGGAAAAATGTAGCTAATATTCTCATTCTTTGCCAAAAAATATATTTTCTGAGACAAAATTGATTTTGGTATCAAACCTTAGTAGTTTAATGAGAATCCACTGCATCACAGTTCTGCATGAATAATCACACTGTTATACTCATTCTAACAGCAATCTTTAAAAGCCTTGTCCCCTAAACAATTACAAACTTTCATTAATAGTAACCATTTTGGAAAGTTAAAATAATTTAACTTTTTTTTTTAGCTAAGTAGGAACAACAGCTAGTAAGTAAACTGTTTTGAGCTGTGCAGAACAAACTGGAAATAAACCTGAATGGATTTTGAGTCCTCATATTTCCTGACACCTGAGTCACCGAAAGCTGAGTTAAAAAATGTGTGATCTGACTTCTTTATAAATGTTGCAGTTGCAGATCACTGTAAATTAATTGTCAGAAATTCTTAAAGGTTGGTGTTGCTAACAATGACTATCAACTTTAAAACCACCCAAAGTATCACAGTTTTATTTCTGGTATCAATTAATACCACGTTCAACTGACAATCAACTCATTAAATTGGCTTTGGACCTTGTAATGTTAGTGCCGTAGTTCTACTCAGGTATGTCATCACAAGCTTCATGGCTCCCTGAATCCTTAAAATAAAGGTTGATTTGCACACATCTTATATTGTCTGCAAGTAGTGTTGAATTTATAAGAACTCATTATATCATCAATCTGATGTACATACAGAACAAACATCTAAAGGTTCTTGTTTTAACTGACTTGTTTTTATTCATAAGTAAATAAATGCAACAAGCATGAGGATGAGTTCTGCTGGAGCGATCAATGATTTTTTCATTAAGTACTTATATCCACAATTGTGTACATGCCAAATGCTACAAAAAAGAAACAATGTCTGAAGAATTAGTCTTTCAATTGTAAATTGAAAATAATTTATGTGCTAAATGTTAGCAGGCTGTTAGATTTTGTCTTTGCTTCCTAGAGACCCTTCAGTTACATGTCAGCAGTGTTCAATCATTAAATGAAAAATTCTATTTACATTATTTCATTGTGTTGCTGAAAGAGGCTTCTGCTCTGCTGTTTTTCACTGTTGAAATGGGGGGAAACTGCATCATAGTGGTATAAGAGTTATTTGACACAGAGGGGATTGGGGGAGTTTCTGGTAAAGTTGGGGTTTGCTCTGACACAAAGTAGTATGCTATGACAAAATTAGTACAATATGATCAGACATTTATTACTAAAGGATGTTTTACATCTGATAATGTTCATTGCCTTTAGCTGAGGGAATGGCAGCCTAGCTGCCCAAGCCACTCCTCACTATTGCTGTAACTGAGAAACCATACTCTAGACTTTTCTGCAAGGGTGTATATGGGGTGGTGGGGAGATGTGGAAGAAATTAAGTCCTGGGTGAGAGACTTACATACTGTACATAGGCAAACAGAAGTGTGTAGAATCTAACTTTCCTCCTAAACTTCTGTTATAGACTCCATCAAGCATTTGTCACATTTTTACAGCTCTAGGGGCTCTTGTAAGTGATAATCATGGAAAATAATCAGGAATAATTTTACCGCTATTATTTGCTTTGTATTTGGAACCACTAGCTCAAACTGTCCCACATATACTAATTTTACTCCTACTTCGGTGAACAAAAAATTTTAAAATAAAAATGAATGTGTCCTTGCTCACATATTTTTTTGAGTTCTATATTTCTTTCTCATCTTTTAGAGAAGGTATTAGAAGAGATTTCTAAATTCATCAGGAAAAGGAAAGCAATCATGCATTCAATTCTCCATTCTGCAGCATGCAAGTGTGGCTGACGGCTAAGCTTTACTAAACATGATTTTTTACTCCTTTGTTTGGTGACTGGATCTATCGTAACACCCCTGTCATCTGGCGTCTACACGCCTCTGATGCAGTCAGATTCTTACTGAACAAAGCCTTAATCTAAGGGATCCTTGAGGTAGAAACATGGTACCAATAATGGTGAAAAACTGTCCCAGAAAACATATACAGTATTGTTAAGAAAGAAACATCTTGTTCAGTAATCTGTTTTCTGTGTATTTCAGTTGAAGTATGGGCAACTGCATGAGATATAGAAGAATATAGTTTTTCCACACTTTTGAGCATAAAATATAACTAATTACCTGTGATGTTTATTTTATATAGGCATTTTGGTGTGCATTTTTGCATAGTGATTTACATACATACAGGGAATGAAGGTATAATAGTCAAGGTATGCATGACAAACATTATTAAACTTGAACAAATTAAGATTAACTTATTTCATTATATTCTTATCCAGCATGTCTGGTACAACGTCTTCATATTTCCTCTTACACAGATGACATTTTGAAATCGAGCTTTGTTGATTCCACTTACCACAGAATGTCTCATCAGCTGTGCTTTCACAGTCAGTCTTGAAGTTGCAGACTTCGGACAGCGTGACACATTGTCCCCACCCTCCTCCACACTGGAACTGGCAGGATGGGGGAGGTAAGGGCTCAGTCAAACACAGTGTGCCAGACTCAATGGACAGGTCATCGATGGCAATGTCACCCTTTGGACCGCCTCCAACCACACCTTCAAATATGACCTAATGAAAAAGGAAAAAAATCAGAATAATGATAACAAAGAACCTTTTGTGATGTAAACAATTTCTTTCAAAGCTGTCTTTCTTTTCTTCTGAAAAGTGCAAGATATCTGTGTGTCTCAAGCAAGTGTTTCAGTGAGGAGCTATATTTTTAAAACAAATATAGAAATCATCAGAGTGCGTGTTTCAAACCCTGCTGAACATAACCCAATATACTACCGAGAACTCAAGCCTGATATTTTTTTTTTTGAGAAGTCCCGCCCGTCTCATCCATTTAGTAGTAGATAAGTAGTAGATATTTGATCTAAGTTTCTTGTCCACCCAGCTTTTGAAAGAATCCAAGACTTTGGCTTTGGCATGACTGGGTAGCTTGTACTTTAATCCAAAAGCTTGTTGTGTAAAGTGTCACCTATTCTTGTTTTTTATAGACATCCATATAGTTTTCACTTTTGTCCTCAGTTTCACGGTTTGCTGTTGATTATGAAGTCTACTGGGCTGACTTTGTCAATGTTTTTAAGGATTTTAAGTATTTGGATAAGGTCGTAGACTTCCTTTAAGCTCTTAAAGGAATGTACAGTATCTTGATGTGCTCCTCTGGACAGACTCCTTTTTATTTTCTAATGACCAAAAGTGTACACTATATACTAAATAGGGTCTACAGTAAGTAGTGTATTTTAAAATTTTACATTCTTTGATTTAAATTGCGTTATATATATGTGAGGCTAGAATTTTGTTTGACTTTTTGTTGTTTCTCCCCTTGTCTGAAATCTGTCTTAAATTTTATTTATCAGTAGCTTAATTATAGAACCTTTTCATACATGGTGGACTCAGTGGACACTGAGCTACTGAGCTACTGAGAAGGGAGTTCATGTCAATCTCTGCCTCTTCTCAGTGGACAATAGTGAAGCAATTCTAACAATGATGTACGCAGACAACCACTCCACTCAACACCTCTTCACTATGTCCATCCTGCCATTTATTCAACGTTCCCGTACCCAACATGGCTCCCTTCATGATGGCACAACAGAAATGTGTGATTTTAGGAACTGGCAGGCTTCTGAACTTCATCATGGAACATGTATATATTAAGTAAAAAATTGATTCAGATTTGTTATATTAAAACATATTGTAAGCTTTTACCCTGTACTTTTCCAGCTTATCTATCGACATTAGTGCAAAGCCTTGAAGCCATTTTTCACTCTGGTTTCCATGTCTTGTCCACAGATCCACAACTGAGTGATCAGCCCACTGCTGTTTCACTGTCAGAGAGCCTATGTCACTGCCCTGGAAGAAACCATCAAACCATCACAAAAATACACATCTTTGCAGTAAAAAGGCCATCTCTATGTACATCATAGAAAGGTGCACTTTCACTTTAAAAAACAATATGAAATATCAAAACAGCTAATGAAACAGTTTTCAGCATAACTAGCGCATTCTTCACTTATTAAATGAATCAAAGTGGAGGGTTTCATCCAGATTTTCTCTTTTTCTCGCACTCTCAGACTTAATAACAAGCCTGGTATCATTTTGTGGCTGATTTTGTTTGTAATACTTCTCTAGCACAACAACTAACATATATAAATGAGTATATATAGGTATAGGGTGCATGCTTGCTCATATTTGCAGAATATTGTTTGAGAAGCTAATGTGACTTAATGTCACACCCTTTTTAATTGTAGATTTATAGCACAAAAACAAATAGCACAGGATGTCTGTGAGAATCTTTAGTAGGTTCCCAAAGGAAATTTTAAAATTAGCTAGAAAATACTGTAATACACAGCAAGCGTGTATTGCCTATCTGATAAACATGTCTTTGCGGTGCTGCTTTGTTACATAAATGTTGATATTATGTGGATTGTTCTCTCCCTCACCTGCATGTAGTACCAGAATTTGACACAGTGGATCATTGGAGACTCTAGAAAAGGTGACAGTAGCCAAGCTGTATCGTTCTGTACTCGTGGAGGAGAGGTGTCCATTAAAAGATAAGTGCCTGATGAAAGCAACCAACAGAAACACCCAGTACTGGCATTATTATGAAATATTTTATAACACAGCAGGGCTCTCTGCTTGTGTTTGCTAACAAAAGGAGAGAACAGGCAATATTTCCAATGACAAATGTTTATGTTTGATATATCATATCCAGCTAAAGTACAGTGTTTTGCTAAGATTTAGTGTGATCTCTATCATACTTAATTAGACATCAAGTGCTATAATTAAGAAATTATTCTTTAAGGAATGTTTATTTATATTTACAATGTAGCATAAATCATAATTATTCAGGCATTTCATTTTTCAAGACAGAAGACTAAAAATAGGAATCACATTTTCTTAGTATTTACAGTATATAGTATATAATGCAAAACATATTTAAGAAGTCATTGTAAAATGTATTTTTTTTATGTTGTTCTGCAAGTTAAAAAACATAAGAACATAAGAAGATAAGATAAGATCACTTTATTGGCCATATACTATTTCTTGTATGAGGAATTTGTCTTTTTTCGCATTCCCCAACTTGCTCTCCCTGAGACACACAGACAGGGGGAGAAGCTTAGAGTCAGAGCACAGGGTCAGCCATTTATACGGTACCCCTGGAGCACCTGGGGTTAAGGGCCTTGCTCGGGGGCCCAACGGAGTAGGATTTCTCCGCCGCTTGTGGGAAACAAACCAGCAACCTTCCAGCCACAGGTGCAGATCCTTAGCCACAGTGCCACCACTCTGCCCCAAATGGAGCATACCACTCCATTTCACGGCCGCTTTTCAGAAAGTCTGACCACGCCTCCGTGCTCCTTCTCCCTGTTTACAAGTAGACACTAAGATGCGCACCACCTGCAGTAAAGACTATGGAGCGCTGCTCAGACGCTGTTGAGCAAGAACTCGCAGACTAAATGGTGTGTATTCAAAGATTCTTCCACTGATCTAAATGAGTATACAGAGGTGGTCACATCCTACGTCCTACATCCTATGTCCATGTTTCTACCAGGAAGATCCGGATATATCCCAATCAGAAGCCCTGGATAAACAAAGATATTCACTGCAAACTTTATTCGCAGTCTGCTGATTCCAATCAGGTAACAGAGAACTGTATAAAAAAAATCAAGGTACGACCTGGAGAAACCTATTATACTGGAAAAACAGGAATACAAGGACAAATTAGAAAAACAGCTTGGGAGCAACTCAAGGCGCACGTGCCAAGGCTTGCAGGCTATCACAAACCATAAAGCAGTATTTCCTCCACTGAAGCATCTCTACCAGATGACCTGAACACTCACGCTTTGAGGCTCAGAACACCAAGCCTGCTATCAAGGCTCCCAGTGAACCAGGGGACCTTGTGTTACAGTTCTCTAAGCATGAGGTGCGTAGAGCCTTTAAGAGAGTGAAAACCCGCAAAGTAGCCGGCCCAGATGGTGTGTTCCCTCGTGTGCTTAAAACCTGTGTAGACCAGCTATCTCCTGTGTATACAGACATTTTTAAACTCTGTCCCTGTCAGTTGTACCAGAGTCCTTTAAGAAGAAACACAAATGTACCACTGCTTAAGATGACCAAGGTAACTTGTTTGAACGATTACCGCCCAGTGGCACTCACTTCAGTGACCATGAAGTACCTGGAAAGCCTAGTGTTGTCATATATAAATTGCTCTATGCCAGACTCTTAAGCATCTTACAATATGATGCCTTGACAATAATCTGACCCTGAATGTCAATAAGACAAAATAATTAATTGTGGGCTTCAGGAGACCCAAAAGGAGTCATGCTCCAATCAGCATCAATGGCACAGCAGTGGAAACTGCCAGCAACTTCAGGTTCCTATGTATGCAGATCTCCACCAACTTGGCTTGTTCTCACAACAGTGTAGCCAGTCTGAAAAAGGCACAACAGTGCCTGCACTTTCTGAGGTGTGGTATGGTGAAGCATTTAGTCATGAGCTTTTACTGCAGCAGAATAGAAAGTGTCCTCAATAGTGGCATCACTGTATGATACACCAATACTACCATGCATGACAGAGACACACTACAAAGGGTTGTGGCAATGGAGGATTACAGGATGTGATTTACCATCAATCGATGAGATTCACACCATCTGCTGTCGCATTAAAGCCCAATCCATCATTCAGGATCCCAACCATCCTGGCCATAAACTATTATTAAGTGCAAAAATTGTTCAATATGCAAAAATGATTAATGATTCTCTATTGTTTTATTTTGACAGAAAAGTAATTAATGTAATCAAACTATAAACAAGAAATACCCACCAAATATTGTTCCCAGTGTATGGTCAGTCTCTGGCTCTGAAGCATCAGTGTGTGAATGGCCAGTCCGTCTTTGCCAGTCAAACTGATCAAGTTCAAAAGCATTCTTCCAAGTGCAGGAGTCATCTTCAAAATCACATGATCCCAATGGTATGCAAGCCCCTTCTCGAATATCAATATCATCCACAGCTATAACACTCATCACTCCACTGTCAATGTTCCCCTCAAATGTTACCTGTACACAGAAAATGCACAAAACTGAATACTTGGGAATTCTTGCCTGGTCTCTAAAATGGGACAGAATCCCACAAGAGAGAATCTGCATCCTGGACATAGGTTTAACACAGGTACAGTTTCCAATTGTGGCCATAATCGGCTAGCTTCTAACTTACACTTCCAGCTGATCAGCTGTGTTAATAACTAATCAGAAGAATCAATTTACCTCTGTCATATTTGTTTAATAAAATGTCAGTGGACCAACAACAAAAAGGATTATCAATTATCTGATAAGGATCTTGTCTGATAATTTTCTTTTGAACCTCAATGTATGGATATTTGCAGATCCTGCTATTTAGTTAAATGGAGTATCTAGAATATATACTACAGTATATATAGTGCATGGGAACTATGCCCATTAAGCCTTTGAACAAGCAGTTTTATAAATATGTTCAGACTGTATGAATGAGAATAATAAAAACAACAGATATTTTTATACATTGAATAATAGACTATGAATTAATTATCAAAATTAAACAACCCTGAGGGCACCTTTCATGCCTGCATTCGTTTCAATTTTGCTTAAAAATAAAATGTGATTCCAGTGCTCTGTTTATTGAAAAAATGAACCACTACAGTATACTAAAATCCAATTCAGGTAAGAGAAAAAAACAATATCCAGATATTCAATAATCTGCAGTGGCTGCACAAAGCCAGAAAGGCTGTTTTACATTTACCAATATATTTGTTCCCCTCTAGTTCAGTAAAATGGAATCCCTGAGCAATTCAAATAACTATAATATTATGACTAGAAAGATTGACTACATTTTGTTATGTTAATCACAGATGGCTCCAAACAGCTTTTGATGTGATGAAAATTGCAATGAAAATTGTTCAAAATTACATCAAGAACAACATGGCAAACTGTAAAACAGGGATTTTTTTTCTAGCTGAAAACAAAAGTGTGACATTTTGTGGCATCTAGGACTCAGGGACCAGTGAACAGGCAGAACAGGCATATGCGTTTGCCAGGCTATAATTTGTAATAGACATAATAACATAAGAAAACATTTGCAATTTGGCATAAAGCCTGCATCACAGATGTACAGTTTGTATTGTTTCTAATGGTGCCCACTCATAATACCAGCTTGTGACTTTCACAATAGACCCACTTTGAATGACAAATGTAAATGAATTAATTGTGTCTTTTCAATAAAATGTCAGTGCACTTGCTATGAAACAAATGGTAAATTCTTGATAAAACAGTTAAGAAGCTACAGTAAATACAGTTACAGTATAAATGGTAAGATTCTTTTGATGCTCAGTATACCTGTAAATATGTCTAAAAACTAGTTTTGTGTTTTCCTGTGTTTTTCCTAAGACAAAGCAGATAAGAGGGTGATTGATAGAATGCAAAAATAATATTATAGTATAGTAGGAGTAATTCATCAGTAATGGAAGAAGCTGCAGCTGTCTGATACAGTATGTTATGGTACAATAGAGAGGTAAACTGGCAGTGCTCCCATCCATGCAAAACTGCATGAAAAGAAAAGTATCCAGGTGTAGTTTAGTAATAGCCAAGCCTATACACAACACAACAGAATGGGCCTTGTGGTTTTCTTCATTTTGAGACTAGGCTCAGGCACTGATTTATCAAAAAGAGTTATGGTCTCAAGGGATTTTAGTGTGAACAAAAAGACAGAATGAATGAAGAACTGTAGTTTTAAAAGGAACCATCACAGTTTCATAGTCCTGGCACAAGTATTCAGCTATAGGAAACCTCAGAACAACAAAGCTGAAAGATACCTGAAATTACAGCATTTTCACCTTTTCTGTCTTTAGCTCCTTACACTGCAGGTATGGTGAATGAGCACTAATTCATTTCTTTCTTTCACTGTATTGTTCTCCTCATAATACAGCTTCAAGTCACAGTTAATCATAGCCTGCACGCGGACAAGGTGAGCTACACTGAAATGTAACTGAATGGACTTGCCTGTCTGTTCAATACAGTTACAGACTCAGATACAGTACCTGAAAGGCAGCAGGAGAGTGAATGTCAACTTGGGCTACAAGCCACTCATCCTCCTGGGTCCCCTCTGAGCTCCACATTGACTTCAAGAGTGTCTGGAGTCTCCTCCCATATACTCTGAGGGACCTCACACCACTTCCTGATATGTAATACCAAAACTGCAGGGAGGATACAAAATGGTGAAGACAGTAACATACAGTAAGTGAGAATGAATATGAATGCTACACAACTAGTAATATGTGGGCTTTGAAGTTACCTTCAAGCAATATCTGGAAGGCAGGTATGTTGGGCTGTCCAAGTAACCCTTGACTGGTGATTGAAGAGGTGTTGGTGTTGCAAAGTGCATATAATGGCCATATTCACTGCCATAGCTGTGATCAATCAGAGGGCCAATGGGGTTATTTGAACCAGATCCCAGAATCCAGTCAAAATCATTAGTGTTGTCCTGGGTAAAGCCACACACCCCATTCTCAAAGTCACACTCTCCTGAAACAAAATGACATGCTTATCAATGATACGTATGAAACTGACTTAGCTGGTTATGTTGACACATTGCTTACATCTTCTAGACAATCCAGAGAAGCAATCAAAAAGGCAAACAAAAGTCTGGGTTATGTACAATATAGTAGTTAAAAGCATAATATAACAATCAACAGATGTATGTTAAAAATGTTAGAATGTACTAATAAGGCCTCATTTATTATAAGAGTGTGTACAAATTTGGTAACCATGTTATTGAAATATATATCAGTACAGAGAAGAGAATCAAGATTCTTAAAGCAGCTTAAAGGAATGTCCTATATCGACAGGCTAAAAGAAATTAACCAATTTAGTCTTGAACAGAGAAGACTATGAGAGGATGTGATATATTGTAGCGGCTCTCGGGTTCATGTGGGTATGCACCCTCACCGCTGCTGCCTCAGGTCAGCCCCCCCCACTGCTGGGGACTCGAACCTGGGCCTCCGGCATCACTCAATAGGGACCCAGCCAGCTGAGCCAAAGAGAAATCTCCCGTCAGCCCGGCGGGTGCAGTCCCTGCTATTCACAGGGAAGGGTGGTGACATCACAGCACTGGTAAGCCGGCTCGCACAACCTCTAATGTCGACCGTATGTGCTACAATATGTATTCAAAATCCTCAAAGGCATCAACAAAGTCAATCCAGCAGACTTCTTCAAAATAAACAGCAAAACATGAACCAGTGCACAGAAGTGGAAACTATGTTGAAGTGCTTTTAGTCTCAGTACTTCTCTACTTCAAGGGATTGTGGAAGTATGCAATAAGCTACTAAACCGTGTTGAAGACAGTGGTTTGGTTTTTCAAGAATGGCTGGATGAGATCCTTCAGGTACTTACTACTATCTACTTAATATTAATAACTAATAACAGATGTGTTAGAAGGGGTTAATGGCTTCTTCATGATTTGTAACATTTCTTAGCTTCTTAAGAAAAGGTGTTTTAATGAATCACTGTCAGAAAGGTATGGAATACAACTAATCTGTCTTGCTGATTAATTGCGCTGTAAAATATAGTTTAGCCTTTAGTAATTATATTTAGGTAATGTAACAAATGCTTCACAAAATTATTTATTTGAACTTGAAATTAACACACATGGCAACTCAGAGTCACTCTTGGAAGTATAGACATAGTATATACATCTTGGACAAGACTTACGTAAACCAAGCAACATGTTATTGACTAATGAGGAAAGATTCAGATGCAAACTGTGGCCCTCTTTTCTAAAATTCTTCAGCAAAAGCCCTACATTAATTCAAAGCAATTTGTTGTAACACAATGGCTGTACTTTTCTATTGTTCTTTAGAACCTGAGTATGATAAGGTTTAAACATCTGTGGGCATAATAATTAAACCTGTTGCCAATTAAATTTATTGAATTACTTGATTATTTATTAAATTACTGGAGTTTAATATAATATTTTAAAATTAAACTTATCAATAGAATTATTCATAAATAGTTTTTTTAATCTTCGTGGTTTATGCATGCTGCTTATTTTTTCTTTGTTGCAGAAATTAGACCAAACAGCTGCTGGCTGATTCAATTATCATTGAGTCTAACTGCTATCTTTCAATGGTTTCTTCTTATCTCAAGTAACTGATAATGGATTTTTTAATTATGTCTTCAGGCTTTTTTATTGGTCTCATACATTGGAATAAATAGCAGCATTTAAAATTTAAAAACATACTAGCTGAAGGGCAGGAGTCTGGGTTAAATGATATGTCATCCAGGGCAATGGCACCATCTTCTCTTATGCCTTCAAAGATGATCTGGATATTATGAGCACCAGTGATATGAATCTGTAAAAAAAAAGACTATTGTATGTCCCAGTAATAATAATTTCTCCTTGTAGTGGCTAGAAACACACTTTGCCAAACAAATTGGCACTGTGTGATAAAGGCTTCCAGATTAAATTTTGGTTTTCCTATATTTATTTCCTGATATAGTAGGAGAGACAAAAAACAGTCTTAAATAGTCCCAGGGATTAATGGAAAGGAAAAGAAAAACAAGAAACACAAAAAACTGACTTGTGCATAGTTCCACTGTGGTCCCCAAGTTCCTGTCTTCATCCACAACATTGTCTTATTTGATGCGTTGCCATTAGACACAATCAGAGAGCCAACCTTGCCACCATACATGTGATACCAGAACATCAGACAGAGTCCTTCCAGACCAACAGCCACAAGAGGGGAGCGAATTCTTGCAACAGCTTTTTCAGTCTGGCCATTTCCTTCAACCAATATATAATGACCTACAATAAAATGGAGAAATACTGCCCTTAATAAAAAGAGTCTTACATTATACCCAGCTAGAAACCTCTCTTGTTGACAATTTTATGTAATAAATAAAGTATGTTGTACCTTAACCTTAACAGTAATAAATAATTATTGTCATGTTTGTCATGAGGACAAACTCACCATGGTTTTTTTGAAAAAGGCTTTTTTTTTTCTTTTTAGGAAAACTACTATCACTCTGACAATGATGTAATCTTGTGACCAATGGGAACAGCTTTATGCTGTTGATCATACATAATTCCATCCATCCATTTTCAATAACTAAGACCAATACACTGTGGAGATGCAAAGGAACAAGTAAAGGTTTATTCCATGCTGAAAAGAGAAGAAACACAATGTTTCAGCTGTGGAGCCTTCTTCAGTTATGAGAGAGAAGGGAAAAACCTGATTTTCCTCTCTCTCTGACACCCAAAGAAGGCTGCAGGAGATGGAGATGAAGACTATCTTGGCTGACAATTAGCATAAGGTTGGATACACTCTAGATGAGATATGAATCCATCGCAAGTCAGACATACTGTATGCATACTGTACATGTGTACATACAGGGGTTATTTGAGAGACACCAGTTAATCTGGACAGCAGGATAGTGGACTGTGGGAGGAAACAAGAGACATACAGTACATATTTCCATGAGATTTAATGAGGGTGAGATTTCCAATAGCAAAATAGTGACTCTGTTGAGCAGGTCAGAATAAAGGTATTATAGCACAGCATTTATGGTAAACCTGTAGGTCCTTGCAAAAATATTTACCCATTCCATCATTTTAATGCATATTCTTGTTTTTCACAGTTGAATATTTTCTGGAAATTCACTATTTTACTGAAGGACCTTACAGAGATATATTTATTTTGAAATCATGTGAACCAATATTATTGTAGGAAGACAGAGGCCACTCAACTAACAGTAAAAGTAATTTTGTGCTCTTTAACTAATATACTATAGTTCTGACAGAAAACAGTGAAAAGATATATATGAAACTAGCATCTTTTAGCTTTTGCATGTTTTAGTTTATTTCACCCATAAAGGTTGTTGATTTTTAGAACTCACATTTTTCACATTAATTCACTAAAAATGTGTATACAGTACATTTGTAATTTAGCACAATACGACATCACTGGATGAGTACTTGATGAATACTTTTTAAGGCACTACAGATAACTTAACATTTTACTGTATATAACATATAATAATTAAAATACTATTTTAGCAGGTTCCCTTTTATCAGTTATTTTTTCAACTTTGCTGTACCCTTTAATCAGCATGAAAAAAGAGAGAAATGTTAAGCAGAAATTGATTTTTTTATTACATCTTTTAAATTGTGCAACTGGCATCTCAATTTAACCTGGTATTTAGAATATATAGAAAAAAATCACTAAACACATACTTGAAAACCAACTCTACATATAATCATCACATTTTTGTTTCTTGTGCAATTAAATGGTCAACAAAAGAATGTGAAGTGTATGTCAGCAAGCAACTGACCAGGGTGCCAGTCCATCAGAGGGCACAAACACAGTTACGCACACACTTACACCAGGAATAGTTTGTCATAGAAGCCAATTAACCTACTATATCTTTGGGCTATGGGAGGAAACCTGAGCACCTGGCAAAACCCCACATGAACACACGGAGAACATACTTCATGCAGATAGCAGCCCAGGTCAGGAATTGAACCCAGGGTCCCACTGGTGAGTTTTGGTCGGGATCACACAGGGGTTACAATACCTCCCCGAGAAGCAGGAAGCACATGTAGCACTGTGGCATTTCACTTGAGAATGCAAAGTAACTGAAGAAGACTTGTGGAATTCACCACAGGTCTCAGATCCACTAAGGAGGATACAAGTTAAAGTAGAGAAGCCCTCTGCTCCATGCCTCAGTCAGACAAGGAAATTAGATATAAATTCTCTAAGCAAAGGTTCACCTCTTATCTCTTTTTTATTCCTTAATCTAGCAACTAAGACATCAACTTTGCAGTACTGTTGCCCAGAGACGATTCACTGTACACAGAAAACTATCTCTATGGGTGTGTCTCAAGAGACGGGTCTTCATATTTATTTACTATTTCCTTTCAGTGGTTGTCATCACTTACAGTATATCTAGACCTTTCCTGGTTAGTGTTTGCTTCAATTCCTTTCTTGAGTGGCTTGTTTATGTCTCCCAAGGTTTTGTAAGGCTTTGTCCTCCCAGGTCTGTGGCTAATTCCACTTGAGTTTTTAATTAAGTTCACATTTTCACATGGTATTTAAAACATTACTACACCAGGACCATTTTGATCCAAACCAGGATCATTAGTGTCTCCCAAAGTTGCAACCTGCTGCAGAAAACTTAATAAAAAAAGTTATTTAGGACTGAGAGCTGCAACTTCTTTTTTTACATAAATGTAAAGTGCATGTATAAAACAAACAGCCATCCTGGATATTTTTGAGAAATGCCTGGACAAGATCTTTGAATTTACAGTATATAGACTTGATATACAGTAGCAATCAAACAAAAAAGGTGGGCAAATGTTCTTTCGTTTGTGATGTTTTCTTAGGTTCTTTCCTTTTTCTATTGATTACAAAGAGCAGTTTCTATGGTTCTATTGTTCTATAATTTAAATTTATTTTCAGGGAAAAATAAGTATTAAATCGGTATTATATAAAACAGGTCCATTTCAAACATTTACCTGTATGACTTGGAAAGACAGAGATGGAAAGGTTAAGTTATGCCATTGTTAACTTTAGTAGTATTGATGTGTGCCAGCAAAGACATCTTAAATCCAAAAGATTTTTACAAAATCTCCTTCAGGCTTGTCCTATGATCAATGATCAATTTTAAATGTGGAAAGTGGAAAAAGGTTTGAGTCAATGACCTGAAGCCTTTTCTTTTGTTAATGTGGATTATTTGATCTTTTCAAGTACCTCCAGAGGCAGAAACTCAATATATGTGTGGCTCAAAAGCATGGATCGAAATGCAGATAATGGGTAGTTATTTTCTACCCATTCTATTCATGATTGTATTATAGCAGTCACCAAGCTATTGACACAAGGCTAGCTGTGCTTATTAAAAATCAGACACACTGGAAATTTGCCCACCTCTCACACTCCCAGTAGTATGATCTTCTGCTGGTCCCAACGAGCCTGTCCCCATTGACCCCTGCTGCCTTCGCCAATCAGAACCCTCATTTGGGTCCTGCTGCCAGCCACAGAGGTCCACTTCAAAGTTACAGTCATTGGCACCGGGCACTAAAAAAAGGGCACACAATGTTCCTAAGAAAGGACTAGAAGAGCACAGTAAAAAATTGCCCTTTGACGTTATCTGCTTCCTTGCTGGTTATGATTGTTCCATCAAAAACTATTCTGAAGCAATTATCTCGACAGGGAAAATATGACTTCTTTTCTCTCATTCTCCACTATGACAGGTACCTATTTTACTGCTTCTGCAGTGAGCAGGAGTTCAGACAAAGATTAATAGATATTCCACACAGTAGAAGTATTTCATCTTTCACATAAAAGTCCTATTGTGAGGGCTTACAGATCTCACCAGTATATTTAACTGTTTTTCTCTTGTTTTGGAAAACGTTTATTAAACCTTTTATCTACACTAAATGTTGTCAGTCATATATATCTATCTATATCTTAGAATTTAAGTTATCACACAAAAGATTACATTGTATGGTCCTGTAATGCTGAACAAGATTTCAGAATAAAATATGAGCCTGGGCCATCATGAAGGCTGAAGGAGTGTTGAAGAGAACAAAACAGTCAGACAGGTAAGCAGCAGCAGAAATATATACCCATGTTATAAAACTACAATTTAATTTAATTGAAATAAAAAGTAAACTCTCAACACAAGTTATATGTGAGTTCATAAGTTCAAGTGTAGTGTAAAATTAGGTGACAGTTTCCTTATATCCTTCTTCTACAAATATGAGAAGCTACAATTATCCATTAAGCACAGAGAAGAAGGCATTAATTAAAGTAGATAACATTGTGGGTTGTGGAAGAGTGCCTAATAATGTCTTTTCTACAAACATGAGGTTTGTGGATAGGGTAGACCTGAACGGGAAATTACTTAATAAGTGAATGTACAGAGCTTATTAGATTTTTACTTTCAAATTTTATTAAAACCACGTCAACCCACCATCACATAACAATATACTACAGCTAATAACTTTATACTGTAGTTGTGCCTTTATTATCTCTTTGCGCATAAATGATTAGTACAATCATTTGGATTTATCATAAATTACCAGAAAAAGTCCAACCTAGTCTATGAAAGTTTTTTTTTGCACGCACATGTTTATACATCCATCCATTTTCTAACCGCTTTTTCTAGTACAGGGTTGTAGGTGACACTGGAGCCTAACTCAGCAAGCAACGGGTGCATGCCAGGATATACTGTAGCATGGACAGTCGATCAAAAGGAACACACAGACATAAACGCACATGCAACTGGGCCATTTCCTTTACAGAAATCAATTAACCTACTAGCATGACTTTGGACTGTGGGAGGAAACTAGAGCACTCAAAGGAAACCCACAAAAATACAAGAAGAACACAAAAACTTCACGCATACTGTATAGCAACCCAGGTCCAGAAAGGCCCAGGGAGGCTAGGCAGCAAAGTTAACCACTGTGCCACCGTGCCGCCAGTTTTTACACATATTCTGTAAATTAAATTTAAACAATGAAAGCATTTGGTCAATGACAGAAGTTTGTGTGTTCCACTTGAAAGCTGTAATTGTATTACTTTGTCTTATTATTCATTAAAAAGTTCTTCACTTTTCTTTTTTAGGGTAAACTTAATACTGTTCTAAACATGCTGTCCCTGCACTGTCTGTGTTCGGCCTGCCCAGTGATTCTCTTACTCTGAGTGGGTGGCAGAGTTGGCGCAGCTGTGACGGGAGGAGAGGTGGAGCACAAGCCCAGGAGAAGCTGTATGTCATCAAGGGCCACATCTCCCATCAAACCCAATCCTTTTTCATACACAAATATGAACTGATAAAAAAAACAACAAGATTCACTGAAAATAACACATTAACATTAACTGAATAGAAGCGAAAAATCTTGATGTTGTCTCCTTTAAAGTTCTCTTCCAGATCTTGTCACTAAGATTAATAATATAATATTGAGAACAAACATAAAAGGGCCTACTTTTAGGAAAGCGGATGATAAAATGCAATTTGTTAAAAGGAAATTAAGAAGCAATGAGAACAGAGGAAGCATCAGAATGTTAAGTGGAATTAATATTGAAATGACCTGAAGCATTTCATGTTCACAGCCAGAGCAGATTGTTCAGTTTTCAAATATCCCTTTCTAAGATTATGGTACTTTCTTGCAATGAGATTTAATGAACTTTGTGCCTGATTTCTTTCCTCAGCAAAGCTACAGTCCTGTGTTTAAGACTTTCTGTCAGTGGTATTAATGGATCACAACTCTATCCACATGTTCAAACATTTGAACGACTAGTGTAATTTGAAAAAATGTAATACAGTAATTTGAATGTAGAATATGGATGTTTTAAATCTTTTAAGAGCAGCCTTCCAGTTTCTGTTGTTAAGTGATTTCCATATCTCTTAGAAAAAGCTTACTAGGCCATTTATTGAGATTAAGGTGTGGGTGGATGTGCATTTTCTCATGAGTACGGTAAAGTAGCTAGAAAGGTAAAACTCAGTGCTTTGAAACGGTGTTAAAGGTACTTAAGTATCATGAATTTATGTGACTATTTTCACTGTTTCTGCTGAACTGGACTTGCCATTAAAAGTTTTTCCATATATCTAAATAATGTATTCACGACCTAATATAAAAGCCAGTATTTGCTTTGTGTTTCGGAATAAAAAAAGAATTAATAAAAGTAAAAGAAACAAGATTTCTAATGTCTTTTTCACATTCATGTTTCTGCTGTTTAATTAACACTGGGTATATAACACCCTTCTATTTTGAATTCACATTCCCTCAATTTCAAATTGTAATTGCAAACTGATAATACTTACCCAGTATGGTTCCTGAAAGTCCACAGTAACCATGCCTTCAGACCAATTGTTCCCTTGATTTCCAGATTTTCTCCAAATCAGAGATCCAAGTTTGTTTCCATTTGTATGGAGTGTCCTTTGAAGTGAGGAAAAATAATTTTAAATAAGAACAGACTTTTTTTTAAATTAAAATGATTAATTCATTTAATGTAAGCTAAGTGCATGAGCATTAGCTATAACCACTGAAATAGAAGGATCTTCCAGAAAGTAATCCACCACATTTTACAAAAAAATAATTTCTATGGGAAAACAAACTTTTGGCATTGTACAACTGAACTCTTTTTGTCACTAAGTTTCAAATTATTTCTATAGAGAACCCTGGAATTAATTAGTCATCAAATACATTTTCACTAAGAAAGAAAAAGTGGGGTAGTGCTTTCTGGACAAGCTTCATAGAAAATGATGCTAACAAGGTCTGAGAGTGAAGATTCTTAATGATTTAACATGAAGAAACAGTTGAGAAGGTACTTCACTATGTCAATATGAACACTTTGATGGATGGTGTCTCACTAATCAAATGCCAAATGCCAAGAGAAAATTTTAAATATTTCAACTAGTTACATATTCACCAGCTTTGATATGGTAAAGCTATATTAGATAAGGTGCACAAAATTTACTTGGACAAACCACACAATTAGTTGAATGGCCTCTGAGTGCAATACAGATAAAGGTTCACTCGATTCCGGAAAACTACACCTACAGCATTTGTGAAATGTCCCTCAGTCAGGTATTTCAAGCAATTTCAAGCAAAGATTTACAGTTGAAGACCAAGGAGCTTTTAGAAAAATTCAAGGATTACGTTGTAGAACGGTACAGATCAAGAGAAGAGTTAAATATTAAAAGACAATGAATATTCAATTGAACAAGGTAAAATTGATCATTAAGATGCAAAAGGTGTATTTTACCACCCAGATTCTATGTCAGGCTGTCCCTACTGATCAAGGAGGAAACTGGTTAGTAACGCCAATGGCAACTGAAAGAGTTACAGAATTTAAATGACTGAGATGGAAGAAAATGTCCATGAGAAAATAATAGACACTACCAGTTTCTCCACCTCACTGTTCTGTATGAACCGAAAAAATGCAAATCCTCCATGGATCTGCAATCTGCAATTTGTATAAAAAATAATCTGAGTAGTACTGCAAACCTGAGGTAGAAGGTTTTGTGGTCAGATGACAAAATTGGAACTTTTGGTCTAAATATCTAAATAGTATCACATAGTCAACACCATCCCTATTACAAAACATAATAGTGACAGTATTATGTTCTGTGGCTGCTTCTAATCAGCAGGTAGTAGGAAGACTGAGGTAAAAATGTGTGCAGAACAGTATAGGAAAATCCTAGAGGACAACATGCATCCTTTAGCTACAACCTCAAAGTGAAATGAAATTTCACCATTCAGGAAAACAATTACCTATTGCAAAAATCTAAGCTACAGTGAAGTGAATTAACAAAAAGAGAGTGAATGCCTTTAAGTCACCCAGTCAAGATCCTGACTTGAATCCAATAGAAAATTTGTGGTAGGACTTGAAAATTTCTATCAGTGACCCCCAACAATTTTAACAGAGCATGAGAAGGGCTATAAAGAAGAATGGCATAAATTACACGTTTAAGCAAAAATACTGCAGCCCTTATTGCTGCAAAAGGTACATTAACTAATTATTGGCTCAGGAGGATGAATACTTACACAATCAATACATTTCAGGTTTTGATTTTTCTTTTTACTGATATGTAACTTTTTTTCTCAAGTGTTCCATTCAAGCATTAATATTTTTGATAAAAAAATTCAAATTAAAACTTTTAATTTTTATTCAACAAAATGGGACAAAATGAATACTTTTGCAAGGCAGAGTATTGATAAAAATCGCTTCAAATGGATTACAACAAAGAAAAAGGTATCCATTATAATAAAGTTCAAATCAATTCCCCAATAAAAAAATCTTTATCTCATAGTTTAAGTGTTAAATTTAAATTTAAATAAATTAAATAAAATAATTTAAATAAAGTTAAATTTCAGTGTTAATATTTTTGAATTGCTGTTCTCCCCAATGTATAGTACAGGTTCAGAAAAGATTTGTTGGATGCAGATATCATGAAGTAAGCACCGAGTGTGTGATGAATGATGTCTTGGTATATTTAATAGTGCCAGCACTAGCAATTTTTATTTTTTATTTATATATGTACTCATTCATTCATCTGCAACTGGCATACATACAACATTAGAAGGCTTTGTGAAATGCAGTGAAAACTATTTGCAACATACAATACAGTGAACCAGGGCTAGCAACAAGAAATGAAAAAATACTTTTTTTCAGAATGTAGAACTAAAAGTGAATAACGAAATGACACTTAAGTATGAACTGAAGTGTATGTGCATATAAAAATGTAATAAATGCAGTAAACAAGTCTGATATTTTTAGTGCCTCACATTATTGTGAAAGGTATGGCATGTAAATCAACACTTCCCTGTGTTTTCCTACACTTGAAAGGATTCAGCTAGTAAACCACAGAACATAATATAGGCAAATCTGAAAACTGCTCCTCAGAGTTTTCTTGCAGAGCAAACTGGTCAATCTCTTTTGACAAATATAGTTTTAAAACCCAAAGACAAATTTTCACGTTTGGGTGGCATCTCAGAAAATATATACAGTATTTTGTAATATTTCAAACATTTTCATACCTGTTATTGATGTAAAGACTTAGGTTCCCAATGTTTTGGCCATACATATGATACCAGAATAATAGACAGCTTCCTTCCACTGCTGGCTGAAATATTTCACTGACCAGCATTATTCTGTCTCCAGGTGATCCCACAGAACTGTCTGCATAAACATAGTAACCTAGAAAGTTTGAAAAACAAGTTACTTTACTTTTGATGGTTGTCTGTGCTGCTACGGAAAATGTGTGCAAAATAGACTCACCAAATTGAATTGTATTATATTACTGCAAATTCTCACTTTTTTGTTAAAGAAAATATAAACAATAATGACAATCTGCTTTCTGGGTGGTTTTGCAGGGCTACATTCCAAATATATTTTCATTGTGTGTTGTTTAAAATAATCATGTTATGAAAAGGACAGATCAAAGTGAAGAAAACAATTCATAGCAGTTGTATTCTTTAAAACGTTTTAATAATTAGGGATAGGGATTAGGCAAGTAATTCTTTATTAGCTTTATTAGTATAATAATTTAGTATTTCTTCCCACCCTTTGTGGTGTTGGTAGTATGATCAATGCCAGGCCCAGTATTGATGTTGGGAGTGTTCCCTCTGCTTCGGATCCAGTCACCCTCATCCACAACCTCAATGTTTGTCCATCCACACAAATTGGTCTCAAAGTCACAGTATCCAGCAGGAGAACATGGTCCATTAAACACCAGAATATCATCTATGGCAATGTCTCCTTTGTCAGTGGCCCCTTTTATCCCTTCAAATACAATCTGAACACCAAAACAAACATTTTCCTTTCCTCAATTTTCTCAATCCATCCTCAATCCATTTTCTCACTTATGCCTAACAATCATCTCTACATGCTTTAAGGTAAAGTTAAATTATTTCAAATTTTCGGTCAACAATAAGATGTGTCTCATCTTAGGCTTATTCCAGACATTCAAAACTATGAAATCACATGGATATTGGAAAGATCACTTCACTATTTAGCATTTTCTATGTCACTGGGAAGTTAGAGCAGCATTCAGCAATGCAGTTTTGTTGGGAAAAACAGCAAATTCATAACTCTTTTCTGTTTTAAATGATGCATAAATGTTATTAGTATATTAGCTATATGTGTATAGAATTGTACACTAAATTGTCTAAACAGCTAATGTTTTTCATTAAAAAACCTTCAGAAACAAAATGAATAAATCTTTAGCACATAGTTAAATGATTAAAAAGTTTTTAAAAATGCACCATTTCTTGCCGTTTGTCACATGCCAGCTGTCTATTTTCTTACGACCTTTACTTTATTCACTGTTTTGGTGATTAATACGTGCATGCTATTAACAGAAATAATAATGCTTTAGACTACCCCAGTAATTTTTAGAACTCACCTTACTGGACACAATAACTTGAAAGATTCTGTAGAGCCCACCTTGTTTTCTAATGTGCACACATCATTTAAAAGTGTAAAAGTAACAAATACACTACAGAAAAAGATGGCATGAGTGAATATACATCACTGATGAGGAAATATAAAATATTTCAATAGTTGAAAACTCCAAAGGGCAGTCTCCTTGTACTACCTGTGTTTCTTTAAAAAAATTAATTTACAAAGGAATAAAAATGAAAAGTCATTTCGTATAAAGTCTAGTTAAAAAACAGCATTATCGTTTCACACCCAGATCAGATCTTAGGAACTAAGCTGCAGTAGCCTTGTCCTGGTCAGTGCCAGGATGGGAGACTTGTAAAATTGCTGCAACCTGCTAAGACCACCCTTCTATTGCATGTGTTATGGAAGGAGGAGGTACTCCTGTCGGACCAAAACTTCCAAACCATTGTCCCAGTATGGCAACAGGAGACACTGTGCTTAGGGATGTGAGCTGTTTATCCAAGCTCCTGACTACAATAGTTGCTCATTAAAAATCAAATTATGTGGTCATTAATGGCTTTCTGATAGACTAGGGGAGTTAACCCACACGTCCTGACTAAATCCCACGATGTGATTATACAATCTGACCTTCCTAAAGTTTCCCCTTAATTCCATGAGTGAAGCAATACCACACTGCTTTTTAAATGGTATGCTGACACATACCGGCTGCCTTACGTCACCCACATTGGTACTGCACTATAGTGATAGAAGAAAAGGTTCCATTCTTATAAGTAAAGCACTATAAGAGCATCTTAGAAAAAGCACACAAAGGTATGTATATATATGCTATAGAAAAGTGTGTAATTAGTATACTTATGGTTTATCATCCCAACAATTAACTGATTAAGTTTGCTCTGCATTTCACAGAATGCACTAAAAAGGGTCTCTTTTTGTTGTCTCCAATACTGTATGTCACTCATATGTTGCTTCCTCAATTCTAAACTTGCATGAAAAACAAATTTGTTAACCAAACATGTTTTGGCAATAAATCTCTGTCCCTGAATTGACATGCACAATATGAATACTCACTCTGAATGATGATGCCTGGCATTCTTCAAGGCTTGTCTGGGCAAACCTCCATAGCACTCCTTGATTTCCAGTTTGAGAGAATATAAGAGACTGATTCCCAACACATTCATCTTGATTGTACACATTTAAGGTTCCAATGCCTACTCCATACATGTGATACCAAAATTGTAAACACCTGTTCTTCCCTGTTACAGAAAATTACAGAATGACCATTAAGATGTCTTACATCTGTTTCTGACAAGGACAATTAAGGTCTGCTGATGTTTTCTAGAAAATTGTAACATAATATTAAAACCTGAACACGTATCTCTTGTAAGACACCAGTCAAGAATTCAAGAATGATATAACCAAGGTTGAATTTAACTAAACTGTGCTATGTGTAAAACATGATACAAATAGCCTGGATTTGAGTCCTTTGAGTCCTGAAAAGGTTCTATGTAATACTTGTCAAGTATTTAAAGAAGCTGACATCATTGTCAATTCCTACAACTCCTCAAATATGTATACAATTGTACTTTTTAAATATTGAAGCTGTCTGTAGGATCACAGGCATGAAGAAAGGTATAGCACATTCTCACAAGCTGACTTTTATTAAGAACAGTGGTTCACTCTTTGCTTACTGATGGCCTAGGCACAGTATATACAGTAAATGAAAGTCCAGATTATCACACCTGCTGGGAACGCTGGAGAAACCATTCTTGCCTTTTGCCCTGGTCTGTGAGGACTGGAGGTTTCTAGATAAAAATAGTGACCGGTAGCTGTGTTTGTTGTATGATCAAAGCTTGGTCCAGTGTCAGCACTAGGAGTCCCTCCAAATCCTCTAATCCAGTCATAGTCGTCATTTGTCTCTTGGATCCAATTACAGTCATTCTCTTCAAAATCACAAAGGTCTTGGGGAAAAAAATCAAATCAGAAAATCGTATTATTTTGATGATATGGCAATACAAATTGAACAGATTCACATGCCTACTGAGGAAGAATAACACATTAATAGAGTACTAACTGTTTATTATGGACTGATAGGATGAAGGTTGTGGGTAAGTGGACAGAAAAAAAGTTGGTTGGACAGACAGAAAACCTATCACTTACACAATACATCTTTCCTCTTAAACTTTAAAATGTACGTCTATCAAAACCTCTCAATTGTATATGTACTACAAGATATTCAACATAGTAACTCCCTAAAATGGGAGTTTTCATTTAAAATATTAAGTGCCAAAAATAAAATCCACTTCAGTGGATAAACTGCAATTAGTGTTAAACTACAGTATGTTAAAATTTCAATAATAATACTGATATTATTATAACGTATGAATGCCTAACAGAGGAGAGCAAATGTTTATGAAGCTATAGTTTAGATGGCACAAGTCATGTCTTAAGTCTTTGAATTAAGGTGAATTCAGCTTCAAGGTTGAAATAATAGCCACAAAATGTCACTTAGTTACAGTGTTCACAGTTCTGCTAGGAATGTGTTGTTCTGATGATGTCATCATCATGGTCAGTATGATGGCACAGTGGGTAGCATTGCTGCCTTCCAGCACTGGGGCCCTTGGGTTCAATGGTAGACCTGGGGTTCTATCAGCATTGAAGTACTGTATACTCTCCCTGGGTTCACATGGGTTTCTTCAAGGTGGGTTTCTCCCACAGTCTAAAGAAATACTGGGAGGTTAATTGGGTTCTAGGAAAATTGGCCCTGCTGTGAGTATGTGTACAGTATGGCTGTGTCTGCCCTGTGATGGACTGGCATCCTGTTCAGGGTGTACCCTGCCTGTCCTGCCTTGTGCCTGTTTGCTCTGGCTGCCCCATGATTCTGTATTGAATAAAGAGTTTAGAAAATGGATGGATCATCATACAAGCTCTTGTTACTGTTATTTACACCCCATCCAACATAATGATATTAATATCACCATATTTGTATTTGTAACCCATTTCAGATATGTTTGCTCTATACATGTGATTGCTGAAAGCTTAACAGAGAGCATACCAGATGGTGGACAAGTTCCAGGGACAAATGAAATGTCATCAATTGCAATGTCTCCTGCAGGTCCGCCAACAGTGGCTTCCAACATTATTTCATGAACATCCTGGAGAACCACATGAATCTGGGCCTTTCTCCACTCATCTCCCACTGTCCCCTTCCTCTGCCATATCTTGGTAGAAACAGAGAAGAATCTCTCATCAGTAAGTTTTAAAACACAGACAGCAGAGAATGTTTTGCAGGCATAAAGTAATTAAACATGTTAAAAATCCCTTTATTAATGAGCAATTAAAAGAAGTTAAGTTTATTTCTTAAATTTGTTTAAATGGAGAGTTACTGGATGTTGGTAGCTGATGAAGTTGAAAGAATTCAAAAGACTTTTGGGCTTTTAGATAACATCTCATATATTCAATTTATGTGTTTCTTTGCTAGGATTTGAAATATTTGCTAATAAAACCCCAGAAAACTATAATTTCTTATCTGTTTTATGTATGTCACGGTTTGTGCTTTTCACAATATCAAAGCTGCAAATTGAAAGTAAAGTTGCTTTTTTAATTTAGCGTGTTTATAATGGGCTGTCCACATGTTTCCTGTACACAAACAGCTGGCAGCACTCCTGCATCAGAAGCAATCAAGCTCAGGAATGAAAAAAGACTCACAGCTGCCTGAAGTGAGCACACTGATTTTTCTCTCGGTGCATCAGTATTCCTCTCTGTATTAGCAGATCTAGCACAGCTGGCATAACAGTTTGTCATGTCTTCAGAAAGACTGTATCTTATTTGCTTAAACATAATGATTCTTACTAACTAACCAAAAAAACACTTTATATTCAATTCAATCACTTTACATTCAAGTCAACAGCTAACGTATGACAAGTGTTCCTTTGGAACCAGCAAATACTTTTTATATTTAAATAAAGTCTAAAAATGTATTCAGCAGTAATGAGGTGAGTTGTCTTATCTTCATTTTTTATTCTCTAACTACAATAGGTTGAAACTTGATGTGATGATTCACAGCACATTGAGCTATTGTTGAATACTGCACTGTTCTTTCACACCTGGATGCTCAAATTTTACGCAGAGTGTTAGACTTAAAAGGTGCTTTCATTCCTTAAAACAATTACAGTCACCTGAGTCACATTTATGTTGCGATTTGCATTTTAATATAAAACAATCGAACTACTAATTGTATCACACATTATTGCTTGCTTTTACTAACATACATGTATGCTGGATATAGTATATCTAATTCTGCTCCGACCTACACCTTGTATTACGGTCTATGTAACCATTCATGTGTTATTTTAATGTACAGTACATCTCAAAATATACTGTATAGTTAATCTGAACCTATATGGATAACTTATTAATAAATTGCGTGGATGATAGAAATGTGAATGCTTGGGTAGTTCAATACATTGTGAAATAAATCAACTGTAAAAAGGTTTGAGGTTGCAGAAGCTCATACAGATAAATTGCATACCAGTGTTTTGGGCTGATGAAGGTTCTTTTGCAGATACATCCTTAAGGTTCCAACAGTGGCTCCAAACATATGATACCAGAAGGTCAGGCAGTACCCATGAAGCCCAGAAGAGCCCAACAAAGGAGTTCTTAACTGAGCAACATCCCCTTCTCTCCTGGGCATAGAGCTTTCAATATACAAATAGTTCCCTAGAAAACACAAGTCCACATTTTATATGTAATATATTCCAATAGCAAACAGCAGTATAATTTAACCATTAGTCCTTTCTAAGGAACTCAGATTGACTGTCAGCTCAAAATGGGCCCCAAATTCGAATTTCTATTATTGCTGTTCATTAAGGAAACAACTATTGTAACACAATCCCGGGCCTTTAAAACAGTTTAGTATCTGAAAAAGTCATAAAACACCTCTACTGGAATTAAGGAGGGAATACTAATAATATTTGTATTAACTTATTTTAATTATTACTTATTATGCAAATAATCTAATAGGGAAATCTTGACTGATTCAAATTATTTTTAGATTATTGTTTTTTTTTTTACATCTGTATCCCCTTTTAGAGGATGACATATATTTAAACTACTGTATTTAATAGTAGAAATAACCAAACTGGTTCTTCAAGAAGCCACTCAAAGCCACAAAAAAGTCAGTATACCTCTCGATTAAGCAACTTGTATCAGCAATACCTTGAATTAAACATTATCTCTAAGAGTTGAACAGTCTGTTCAACATTATCTGGGAGGAAGTTTGGTTCATTTTTTCTTACAGAACTGCTTCAGCTCTATGATGACTGAGAGCTTTCTCAAATGTACAGCTCTCTTTATTTCCTGACACAGCATCTCTATAGGGTTTAGGTCAGGACTTTGACTTGGCCAATCCACAATCCTGAATGTCTTTTCTTGAGCCATTGTTAAATGTATTTGTGTGTTTTGGATCATTGTCCTGTTGCATGAAGCACATTTTCCTCTAGAATACTGGTAGAGTTTGGAATTCATAGTAGATTCAATGATAATGAGGTGCATAGGTCCTGAGGCAGCAGAGTAGGCCCAAAACATCAACCACACCATCATGCTTTTGGTTTGAGGGTGTTCTGGACAAAGGCAGTGCTTGGTTTTTACCAAACTTGATATTTTGCATTATGGCCAAACAATTCCAATTTTGACTCATCTTGCCAGAGGATAGTGTTCCTGAAGTCTTGTTTTTATTCAAGTGCTGTTTTGCAAACTTGAGACATATAGCAATGTTTTCCTTGGAGAGAAGCATCAACAATTCTTTCTCTAAGACACATGTTTCTTTGGATGTGGGATAGTGTTACCACATCCCAGAGTACAAAGTCTGCAAGGAAAGCAACCCAATCCAGAGTCAAACAAATGACCTCAAAGAGCCTGATTTAATATTTTTTATTTAATATTTTTGCATTTTAGAAACACAAGGGTTAGAATAAAAATGTATGTTTGATTGTGATTTCTAAGCATGTTTCATAATAGAAAAACAATATATTGTCTTGCAGGTCACTTACTCAATCCAAAGGGACAACATTGTTTTTCCTCACATCAATAAACTAACACTAGAGCTCATATTGTGTAAAACCATGACAAATTAAATTGGGTCTCCTGGCAACACAATGGCATGCATACCATTGACTAAAAATATTATTAAGAAATAAATAAAATTCTAGTTGGTTCAAGACATGGAGAAGTGGGGAAGTAAATACAATATTTATTGTTTTCCAGGTTTTCAATTATCTAGGCTTGTAGAGACATAATTAGGATATTATGTACTAGTCCTACAGATTTGTTTTATTTGAGAATTAAAATAGAGATGAAAGTAATCTTAAACACAGTGAAGATGGAATTCTAAAACATTTGTGCGACAAGGCATACTGTATGACCTTATGTTTTTGTAATGTGTCTTCAGTCTTTAAACTTTAGAGGGAAATAACTAAAGAACATGCATAAATATTAGTTCAAGTAGGTTGCTGCATCAGCATGTGTAGGCTGCAAAGGAACAAGTAAAGGTTTATTCCATGCTGAAAGAGAAGAAAGAAACGTTTCGGCTGAAGAAGGCTCCAAATATTATGCTTCATCAGCCAAGCTGAAACAAAGCCCAAGAATATACAGTGCCTTACAAAAGTATTCACCCCCTTCCAATAATTTCCCTTGAGTACATGCTCAACACTGAACATGTTTATGGTTAAAATCAGCAACAACAACAAAGAAAATCAATTAAAATATGTTGATTGCATAAGTACAGTATGTATCATCCCCGGCTGTGAAGATCATTAATGGACAGCAAAGTTTTGCCACAGATTTTCTATCAGATTTGAAGGGATATTGTTGACCTCTGGACATTTTCTCCCATCTCAGCCATTCTGCCTTACCACTGTTCAGTTTGGAGGGACAATGTGATCTATGACTGGTTAGTACAATAAAACTTCCACTTCTTAATAGTTCACCATATGTCAGTATGTCTTCAATTTGTATACCCTTCTCCTGATCTGTGGCTTACTACAATTTAATCCCTAAGTTTTTTGAAAGATCCTTCGTCTTCATAGGTGAATCCTTGCTTGAAATGTACTACTTAAACGAGAGACCTTACAGAGATTAGTTGTGGCCACTTGTTATTTTAACAAATTTACGTTTGCTTCAGTACAGGGAGTGAATACTTACAGTATAAAATCAACATATTTTAGTTGAGTAGTTTTCTTAAGTTTTCCGCTGACATTTAATTTCTTTCAGTCACAAAAGTGTTCTGTTTTGAGCATTCAGATCTTGAAAATAATAAAAATACTCCCTTAAAAATCCAGTATGTATCACATGATACATATCATATCACAAAACATCATTTGTACAGTAATTAAAAAAAATAGAACATCATTGGTAGAGGGTAAATATCTTTGTAAGCACTTGTGGAGTTGTGTGGGGTGTGTTCGCCATAGAGGCAGCGGTCTTGATTGAGGAAAACACTTTGCCTCAGTAACAACAGCTGAGAAGACTGAATGTAAACAGGCCTCAGCTGTAGGACTGGATTAAGAGCATGGCAAACACTTCCCTGAGAGATACCAAGGAGGATTCAGTCCTTAGCTGGCTGCAGGTGAGAAAGGAAGTGAGAGACTGGATATCCCATCAGCGGAGGCTCAGCAATGAGAGAGCTGGGCCAAAGCAGGACTGCAGAAGGTATGAGACAATGCTGGTGCCAGCAATAGCTACAGTAAGAGCACTTCTGCCTTGAGAGAGGAAGATTGGCGATTGCAGCTACAACCCCAGTCAGAGAAACAGTTGAGAGAGAGACCCAGAAAGGACCAATAACAGCAACAGTCCTGGAGGGGACTGCGAGGTAGTAAGAGGAGCCTCTCAAGATTGAATGGGACAGCAGCTCTTATGATGGAAGAATAGTGCTGTCTGTATGTCCATTGAATGGGAGTTATCTGTGTATCTGAGTTAGCATGTGATGGCTGGAGTGTCGGTGTGGTAGAGGGTCACTTTCCTAGGAGATACGAGGTATTGGAAAAAGAGAAGGGTCTGTCTAGCCACTGGTCTCTGGTGAGGAAACAGTGGTGTCTGGGCAGAGGAAAAGGTGCACCAGCAGCTGCAGGAGCAGCCAGAGTGTGAGGTGCAGTAGAGGGACCCTCTCCCTGGCAATATGAGTATGAGGGGAGAGTTGGGTCTACCTGGCTTCAAACCTCTGGTAAAAAGGCTGCAGCTGCATGTGTGTTAGAGAAGGCAGTGATGACTGGGCATGGGTTCAAGGTGCACCAGCAGCTACAACTACTACACAACCTGAGACATGAAAGTAAGGCACCATAAATGTTTTGTGAGTACTTTTAGTGACGGAAAGCGTGTGGAGTCCTGGCACAGAATAAGATGTCTTGAAGAAACATGTAATGATAGAGAGTTCTGCGTGCAAGAATGAGGCACTGCAGACTCTGTATGTGTGAGATCCAGCCTGGTGGCATCAGGTCAGGGAACCAGCAGCTGGAGGCAGGTCTGAGACCGAAGATGACTGGTAAAGTGAGGATCAGGAGCCATTTTGATGGTGTAAGACTGAGGAACATCTGGGCTGGAGTTTAAGCTTGTTGAGCCTGGATAACAGTTGTTGTTGTGGAGACTCTGGGCCTGGGAATCAGTGAGCAAAGGGCCCAAAGGTCTCAGAGTATGTGATGCCACATGTCCAGATTACCCTGAGGAAGGGGGCTAATGGCAACACCACTCTTGGAGGAGAATCTGTGTATGGGTGCAAGAAAAGTTCCCAGCAGGACAAAAGGGGCATGGCTATGGTGCTGGACATGTCTGCCCTTGTTCAAGTGTCGGTTCCTATATACACTCATACCCCAGTATAAGAACTTTGGTATACGAAATTTTCGCTAATCCAAACGTGAAGAATTTGTACCTTGTAATTCATTATAAGAACGAAATTTCGCTAATGCTAACTCTGAAGTTTGAAAAAGTTTGAAAGTGACCGATTTTGGCCGAGAACCTTCTGCGACCATTTGAATTCAGTGCCACCAAACAGTAGTTTGTTTATGTGCGTGTGCAAGGCATTGTGGTAAAAGAAGCCGTGAGGCACCGGTCCTTTGTTCTACCGATCACAACAAAAGCTTGTACTCTTGTTTTCAAAGTGTTTTTTTGTAGTTGCTGTTCATTATGGGGTCTTAAGGAAGAGAAAAAGATAATTTAGCGTAATAGTCAACAACAGTATGCGCATCTGTTTAGCTGATTGTTAGGATACTGATCTATTACAAAACAATGAAAAATGTAAATATGATATCATTAATTATTTTACAGCCATAGTTGGTTTATTTGAGTAGAACTGCATTGTTCACTAAGCTTACTATAATGGTCTGTATGGCATTATATGCTTATGGAGGTTTTTGACTGAACTTGTCTTTGGTTTGAAATGGGGTGGAATTTTCCCCATAAGAAATAATGGAATTTTTACTTTTGATTTACGACTTCCAGCCTTCCAAACAGATTTTCAGGAACGAATTAGGTTCGGATACCAGGGCACAAGTGTATATAATTTCTAAAAGAACTACAGCTCAGGCAAGGATAGGCGGCACACACATCATGCTTTTTTAACAACACAAATAAAGGCTGCTTTTATTTACAGGATCTAAAAGGCTGTGAACAGGTCATTCTAATTGTGCACATCTTAAACTAATGCTGTGTTAAAAGAAAGGAGCATTTTTATGTTTGTTACATCATGAACTGGGAAACTGTCTAAAAATAGATTTTCCAGTGCAATAAATGTGTACACAACGCTCCCTAATATTGTCATTCCCATCCATCGTTCGATCAGCTGTTTCTTCAATCATATCCAAGTATTTTGTTTGGGTTAGAAACGCAAAATCTTTTAGAGGAATAGAAGTCTTTCAGTTACTAATCTGATCATTTTAAGTGAAGAACTCTTTGATATTTTCATCTCCCATTTTATCAGAGTAGGTTATTTTTTAATACATAGCGTTGCATTCTGTATGTGAGTAAATTTATTCATACTCACATCTATATACTGTATATAGAATTATATATATTCAAATATATTTTCTAAGTTGCACCATAACATGATGGAAGTAAGGTAAAGCATAAATTAAAACTTAAAATTTACTGAAAATATGTTGCTTTCCAAATTTTAATTAAAGAACTATTTTTACATAAGAATTATCTGAGGGAGTTATAAACTCAGTACACCCTAAACCTATTCCAAACCTTGTTGAAAACTGTAGGCCATATGCTATTAACCTCTCTTCCACACAAGCACTGTAATTAGTTTCATTTTTGTTCTTTTTATCACTGTAGACTATATAAACACACTGCAAAAGAATTAAATTACCCCAAAGCTAAGAGTAGCCCAGGTCTGCTCATTTCAGACTGAAGCACAGCAGACGTGAAGAAGGCTGTGAGTAGAATTCTGAATAAGGTGGTGATTCAAATCCCTGTTATTGCACAATGCCAAAGCGAGTTAGATTGGTACACTAATAAGCAGAGCAGCAAATGTGTTAAAAAAATTCTCAAGAACAAACCACACATCGTAATGTTTTCATCAGAGACAAAATACACACTGCTCCTTTAAGCAGTGTTTGCAAATACCAAAGCATGTTCTTTTATACAATGCTAGAAAAGACTGTATCATATAATTTACTTTAGCATTATGCAACACCAAATAACAATATGCTGTAGTAACTCTTACAGTTTTTAATCTAAGCATTTCACCAGATCCTACAATGAACTAACTGTGCAAGCTCAATTGGAGGCACATGAGAGACAAAACCAATGATTTTCCTGTCATTCTTCCTTTTGTTACCTGCACCTTAACACAGCTTTGCTGAATGAGAGCAAATAGCAAACAAATATTTGATCTAAACTTCATTCCATTTAATTCTGCTACCTAGTGCTGCTGCAACAAAGCCTATCTGAGAGCTGAAGATTTAGAGCCAGTCCTAAGAAATTACACAACATATCATCAAAAATGAAAGCTCTGGCTCGGGGAAAAATAAGCATTTTTTTATTATTGAAGCAACATGCAATTAGATCTCGGATGGTCTCTACTCAGGTCAGAGAAATCACATCACACTATTCAGACCAGGAGACCATAAATCAATAATGCAATTCATCCTCTATTTCTTTTCATTTAAACTTTTTTCTGTAAGAGAAAATACAAGTACTTCTTTCTGTTAAGTTTTAAAAAAGATTATCCTTTGTTCCCTGTACATTGCTATGTACAGTATATAAGCATGAGCTATGCCTTGCAATCAGGCTTCTTACAGACTCATTCTTTGAATCATTTATTTTTCTGTAATACAGAAGCTTGCAGAACTGTTAAGACCTTCTTCTTATTGTCTGTCCCCACATGAGTAACATACAATGAAAAGTTACACATCTGAAAGTTACACACATAAAATACTTGGTAATTAATTGGATTCACCTGAAAACCTTCTATAAGAAAACTGAGAAAGATCCATCAGTATAAATAACCTTTGTGAATTGCAGAGGTACTGTATTACCGATATGGATTTGTCTGATGGTTTTTTTTGTGCACCAGCAATAGTTATTTTTAATTTATTAATAACCTCTGAAAGTCATGTAGTGTTTGGCTGATGTTTCCATCCCTGTGCCAGATTAAATTAAAACCTTGCTCCGCTAGCCACTCACAAATTCCAAACTTATCACGTAATGATAACTTCTTGTTTTGCAATAGGCTATCTGCTCAAAAACAAAAATTGGACTGTGCAGGATGTGATCATTAAATCTATATTGTGCATGAGCTCACAATTTGAAATAAGCGGCTGCAAGACAGCTTTAATACATAGCAAGGTCTTTCATCTCGGGTCCTATCTTTTACCCCACAATACTCCAACTGTCTGCTTTAGTCTGACACTAAATATTAATTTTAAAACAAATACTTCTTCACACTGCACATAGAACTCTACCTACCGTACTGTACAGAAATCAGTGACTTGGACAGCACAAAGTGGACTGTGATAACTGCTCAGGGAATTCAAATTAATATGGTAGAAAGACAAAGAAAGCTGAAATTCTCCATTCCACTCAGAAATTTAACATTGTTTTCAGCAGATTTATCTCTTAATAAGATGGAGTGGATGTGTAACTTTAAATATTTGCCTTATTTGGATAATTTGCCTGAATGAGGAGACTTTACAGGATGTCAACCTGACTACTGGAGCCCCCCCAAAAAAGGGAATGGGAGCACATAATTCCGATGAGTCTGAAAACAAATCCCTTTCAGCACTGTAAAAGACTGCAGTCAATTGATCAGGTGACTGCATAAAAAAGCAGGAAGCAGAGGTGTCCTGTGTCAATCATGGGATGTCTGCCTTCTGAAGACCAGAGGGCAGATTTTCGTGTGCTATCCACAGGAGGAAGAAAGATTGACCATGGACTGTAGGAACTAGTGATGGACCTGACATGTCCAATGGCTTGTCACATACTGTACAGTAAGTAGATAGGGATAGATAGAGAACGAGGAGTTCATTGGTCATATTAACATTGGGATGCTTTTTTTGCTCTGTTCTCTCAGGACATGCACAGTACAACAAACAACACCAAACAAAGTAGACAGTACATTAAAAAACAGTAAATAATAATTGTGATTAAGTGATTATTCTACATGTACAGACATTACACAAACAACATAATAAACACGTGGTAGCCAAGTAAAATAGTGCAGAGATTAGTTGAATTCTCAAGCATTGCACAGTAAACTGTTAAGGATGCACCACAGGGTCAAAGCTATTCTTAAGCCTAGTGGCCAATGCTTTAATAGAGCAGTACTATTTGCCAGAGTGCAGTGAGGATAACAGTTTGTGATCGGGATGGTTGGGATTCTGAATGATGGATTGGGCTTTATTGTGACAGTGGATGGAGTGAATCTCTTTGATGGTAAATCACATCCTATAATCCTCTGTGTTGTTGCCATAACCCTTTGTAATGCATCTTTGTCATGTATGGTAGCACTGCTGTACCATACAGTGATGCCAATAGTGAGGACACCATCTATGGTGCTGCAGTAAAAGTTCATGAGTAGCTGATTCCCTATATCACATTTCTTTAGGCACCGCAGAAAGTGGAGGCACTGTTGTGCCTTTGTCAGACTGGCTACAGTGTTGTGACACCAAGCCAAGTCATTGGAGATCTGCAGACTGAGAGACCTGGAGCATCTGACAGTTTCCATTGTTGTGGTCTTTATGCCAATTCGGGCAGGACTCCCACTGGGTCTCCTGAAGCCCAAAGTGAATTATTTTGTCATGTTGACACTCAGGACCAGATTGTTGTCAAGGCACCATCTTGTAAGCTGCTCCAACTCACTCCTACACGTGGAGTCATATTTGTTACTGATCAGTTCATGTTTAAAATAGAACATGAACAACAATGTGGGCAGCATTGCTGCCTCACAACGCTGGGGCCTTGGGTTCAATTCTGGGCATTGGGTGCTATCTGTGTGGAGTTTGAATGTCTCTGTGTTCATGAGGGTTTCCTCTGGGTGTTCCAGTCTTCGCCTATAGTCCTAAGACATACGGTACTGGTGTACTGGTAGGTTTATTGGCTTGGAGGAAAATTGGCCCTCGTGAATGTGCTCATGTCTGTGTGTGTGCCGGATGATGGACTGGTATTCCATCCAGAGAGTATCCTGCCTTGCTATGATAGGCTGCAGATCCTTTGCGATCCTGAATTGGATGAAGTCGTTAGAGAATGAATGGATGGACAACGATACTGCTTGCAGATCAAACATGACATGTCCATATGACATGAAAGTTCATATGAAAGGTATAGTAATATTTTCAATCCCACAGGTCAGAGTGGGGAGTTCATATTATCATATGACGGTCTGAATATCCTTGGAAAACAGAAAGCGGACACTGCACCATGTGGAGATGAACTTTTTTCATTCGATGCCAGGGCTACAACTGGCTACAAGACACATGAAAGAGCACAGACCTCAGCACAGGGAAGCAAAGAGGGCTATAGTTCTGTGAAGGATCATCAAAACACACTGAGGGAGAAGGGAGGACAATGTTCCTTTGTCATGTTCGTCACTGTGGATGAGTGGCAGGTGGAAGTGACAGGTGGTCACTGTGTAAATTTACTGTGTAAATACTAGTTCGCCCTGCAACTGATCTGCTGAGTTGACCATGAGAATCTCATATAAAATCATTCAACTTTATATAACATAAGACCAGGCCATTAACTGCACAACACTGCAAGGCTTTGTCTTATGTTCCCCTGTTTACTAAGAGGTTAAAGTTGTTTTGCCTGCTCAGTACAAGGTGTTGTTTTGTGTTAAGATGTGTTATTAGAAACAGATACAGTAAATCCACATTTTTAGTTTAAAGCTATGGGTTGACAAAATCAATCTAAATTACAATTCTTTGGTAAGCAACATATACTCTATACATTCAAATAATGTTGATAAAATTACGTGATATATGTGATAAAAATGCAATTCAGTGCCATTAAACTTTGAATTATGAATTGGGAAGAGGCAAAATGAGACAGTAACGGCTTTTGCTAACATAGAAACAGATAATAGATTTTGTTAATAACTCCCAGTGGCTTTCCAGGACAAAGGTTATAGAACTCTGAGCAAACCTTTTCAAAGTTTATACCAGTTTTAACATCCATAAAATGTTAGGGATTACTAGAAGGTTTAATGTGCAGGTTTTACTGATTTATTCTAAGCATACATGACGTTTGACCTGTCTGGCATAAATGGTCAGAAGGAAAAGGATATGAACTTTCTTGTTTGTTTTCTTCAAATAATTTTCTCATGTAAATTATCACTATTACCATTGTTTTTTCTAGACTAGTTAAAATGAAACAAGACATTTTGTGCAATGTTCTGTTTTATGTTCTATTATATTAGTTTTCAACAGGCCACAAAGACCCAAGAATAATATGTTTGTTACTCTCTGATATCAACAATGATGATGAGAGTAAATTTGTTCTAATTGATCCTTGATGGTTATGAAAATAAAATACCATATTAATTATTTGAA
Organism: Lepisosteus platostomus; assembly: GCF_059453375.1. Classification (NCBI taxonomy): domain Eukaryota; kingdom Metazoa; phylum Chordata; class Actinopteri; order Semionotiformes; family Lepisosteidae; genus Lepisosteus; species Lepisosteus platostomus. Next base: position 40,182,830 of record NC_142618.1, read on the forward strand.
ACTGTAACGGCAGCTGCAGTTATGTACATCACGCAACCCCAGGTACATTGCACAATCAAAACGCCCTAACTAAATCTTAACCTGAATGTTATTAAACATGATATAATATTAAAAGAACATGTGCCATCTGATATGCTCCTGGCTGTTTTCTGATTGAATCAGTGTTGCTCTTTAAATCTGTGGTGTGAACTCCCACACTGTGACCTGTCTATTCTGGCCTTTCTCTCTTAACAGAAAGATCAACTAATTGACACATTTTCCCCTAATGAAAATGGTTAAACTCTGTTAAATCCAGACAGACATTTTAAATGAAGACACAATACCCTTGATCATTAAACAGTTCAAGCTTAACAAAGCAAAAACCTTGAAATAAATACAATTATGAGAAATTTAGCCAAATTCCACAATGCAAAAATAACACCATCTGCTGCCATCCCACTAGTGTGAGGAATACAGTCTGTTGCAGATGGCTCCATATCCATATTGAACTGTAGCAATTACAAGCTCTAAAAAATAGTATTGACTATTTACTGGTAGCAAATACTAGCACTATAGGTCCTTCAAGTCTACTTTTTTGGGGGAACACTATTAAGGGTTATGCATCCCAGAATGGAAAAAGGGAAATTAATAAAGCCTGTCAAAATTAACCCCATGCTGAAGCTATATAAAACATGTTCAAGGTACAGTATGCCAATGTAAAAAAATTAAGCTTCATATTTTGTCATTCAATGAAATCTACAAATAGTATTAACAAAAAGAAAATCATAATCCAATTCTGAAAATGTGTAAAGATTCCAAAATAGTAGCTGCTGCAAACTATATATAATATATAACATTTTATTTTTTGATCTAACCAAGGTTTCAGGAAGAGTTCAGGGACGACTGTAATGCCATCGCACCGACTGTCCAGTTCTCTCAGTTCAATTATGATCAATCAGTGCAACAATACAGCTGGTTACACCTGCGCAAGAGGTGATTAGTCAGAGTCCAAGAGCAGGAGACAAACTTATTGAGGGCTCGAGAACTCCAAAAATGGCAAAGGTCATAACAGATTAATTGATTACTGGCCAGTGGGGCCTAATCAGCTCAGACCGGTCAGCAATGGACAACAGAAAACTAAAACAGAAATGGCTGGTGAAACAAGAATTGCCCTAGCCGGCAAGCAAGAAAAGAACCAACCACCAAGCCTCCAAAAGGAAGGGGGCTGCACGGTACAGGGAGACAGCCCTCTGAGTACCCAGCGATGCAGGCCGGCAAGCCCACAGGCACTTGACACTAGCAGGTGTGAATGGAATCGGAAACCCAGGCGCCCTCTGGACCAGTTGGGGGAGACATCTGCAACAGACAGGAGGCAATGGACCCCTCCTTAGTACCCTCTCAATGCTCAGAGCCCAGAGTCAGCAGAGCTGAAGGGAGCAGTTCCAGCCAGAGCCAGAGAACAAGGAATCCTTGGGGAGCTCAGACTCACGGTGTTATGCTCTCTGGGCATCAGAGCCTGCATGGGGAGAGCCCTGGGGTCCTGGATGATGGAAGCTGCCTCCAGAAGGTGGGATGGAACCGCAGGAGAAGGAGGTCAACAGAAAAGAGTTCAGGGTTCCAGGGCCAAGGCCAGGAACCACAGTGCAGTCATATACAGGAGCTGCAGTTCAATCGAAATCCAATACTGGAGACAAGGTAAATTGGAATAGAGCACGGCAGTGCAGAGTGACATGAAATCTTGAACTGGAGACAAGATAAACTGGAACACAGCGCTGCAGTCCAGAGTGAAGTGAAGTCCTGGACTGGGGTCAGAGCAATCTGCTTCAGCAGAGAGAAGCGAGGGTGGTCAGAAAACTGGTGGATCAGGAATTGGGCAGCATCGACTTCCGAACGGAATCTGTAGCCGAGCTCCCAGAAAAAAGGAGGACATTCCAGTATCTCAAGTCATGGAGTGAAATCCTGTTGCTGAGTCCCGAGGGAGAACAGGTATTTGACTGGAGCAGAATCCTGGTGTTGAGAACCAAGGAAAGGGGTGCAAAATGGGCTTAGCATGCCAGGGTCAGATGACCACCTGAAAAAGTCTGCCCGATGAACTAGAGATCAGAAAGCAGTAGTGCAGACAGGACAGGGGGAAATAAATAATGATGAAGTGCCATTGAAGCAGCGCCTTGGCATTAAATAGAAAAAGAGAAGTTTAATAATGAATTGGTTTAGTGTTAATTAAGGCGGATCACTAGAAGGAGATGCGGTTTGTGCAGCAAGCCCTGTAAAACTGTAAGCCCTCATGAGAATGTGACGGCTTCCCATGGCAACCACTAGCCGAGTGACACCAGTTGTCATGACAATCAGGAAATTAAACAACACCGTAATTTTTTACTGGGATTTAAGAGGCTTTGAGCAGAGTTGTGGTCTAAGACAATTCTGTGTTTTGTGATAACTTCATGAATTGCAGACCTTCCTCAGAATGAGCCACAGAATGCATCATACCAATCAATTCCAAGCAGCTTATCTACTGCCCCCAAGCCTAGTAATTCTCCTACACATACTGTATATCCTCTTTATCAGATTTTTTTTTTCTTTATTTGGGTTATTAAGTTGAAGATTCTACACCTATTGTTCAAAATATTCAGCCATATTAGGTCAGTGTAAGAATGCTTAACGTATCATTTTTTGTTTTTCAATATCTTGTATAGAGATGGGGTTTACTTGCCCAGATGAAAGTAGCAGGGAAATACTGTCATAACGCGGTATCTGCTGCAGAGATACTGGTATTTTTTTTACCATATGTCACACGAGAAAATTATAAAATGTCATAGACAATGACGATGTTCAGCAATCGAGAAATGGATTAAGATAGCAATTTATACAGTAAAAGTCCTAAACAGCCCTTGTTTCACTGTTCATTCATGAAATAATCCTGACAATAGGTACATGATTATTCAAAATTTACACTATAATCTTCTCACCAGAATGCCACTCACTTTCTGTATTAAACGCTTCATTGGAACAAGAGCTGGATATTTTTCTTACAGGTAAATTGCCTTGTGATATAGTGAGGGGTGGCTTTGTGAGAAAGCTAACATTATGGCTCAAAACCCAGGCCCGAAGGTATGGCCAAGCTGACCACCTGTTCATTGGGAAAAGCTGCAGAATAAGGCACAGATGGTCTATATGAACCACTGGGCTCTTGGAGGGAGTGAGATTCCACCTGAGGGAAAGTGAGCTGTTGGGATACTCTCTGCATGGATTTATGCACTCCTCTTGCCTCCTGGTGAATTAAGAGGTTTATAAGACTTAAGGAAAATGGTTTCAGTTTGTACCTAGACTCTAGCCTGGAAGGACTTAGTAGGAGCTCTGGTGGAGAGCTCTTTCTACTGACGGATTGGACTGGCTTATAGGTTTGTGAAACTCAGAGTGCTAGAACGTCTTGGGGAAGGTACATCTTAGACTGCTCTGCCAGGAGTCACAGGTTCTTTACAGCTTGGTTGCATGGTATTGGAACAGGGTTGGCCTGCAAACTAAAGATGTGGAGGTGCTGATTGGAGGTGTTAGCAAGCGTACTTCTTTCTATGATTGATCTAAATGGAACAGGCTAAGTCTCAAGTACTCCCCATGCCTTAACATCTACAGTACAGACAGATGGGATGTCTCAAAGAGTAAGAGTTAGAGTGTTAGAGAAAGATTATGGCAAACGTAGCTGCTGCTCAGTTAGGGACACAAGTATTTGTGTTAGAGAGGCACCCATGACTAAACAGGTTCGGCCAGGTGATTAACCAAGTGATGAATGCAAGATCTGGTGATTAATGAAATCGCGATTCATGAAGATAGCAAGAAAGCACCTAGGACTAAATCAAAACTTCCATGCCTGGTGAACAGATTGCATGAGGTAATTGGGAGGTATAAGAGTATATAATGAAACCATGAGTTGTGTGTGAGCAGAAGAAGAGATAAAGAAAACCAGTGGAAGAAAGAGAACTGCCCAGTCCTTTTGAGGAGATACAGAAGATGAGTAAGAGCTAGGATCTGAGATTGGGTACCAAAAATTGTATAAGATTAGAGATAGAACACATAAAAATGCCAGTTAGTTGGTGTGCTGGCAGTGTTGAGGAACACAGTGGAGTATGGCAGCATTCTCAGAGGCCTCAATCACAAAGACAGTAAAGGCTGTACCACATTAGACAAATGTAATGGCCATAGGTAAGTTTGTACTTACTATGGCCTATGGAAATTATTAGCAAATCATTAGCACAGTAACATGTGTCTAAATAACTGACAAATGTAACAAACATACCCTTTGTGACATTCATTATCATAAAGTCAAGGTACACATGAGGATAATGGAATTACACCACACAAAGATACCACTGACTACAAAATACAGAACAGAACAGCATTTTGAAGTACTTGCTTCTTGGTCAATATAAAACATGAAATTTAGAATATGGGTGTGGCTGTGTTTTAAATTCTTTTATAGGAAAATCATCAGCTAATTACACCTGCTTTTTATGCTTTCAAATTTGAATGCAAGTTAGGAAAAGGTTGGAAAGTGTTTTAAGAATGTAGTGTGCATGGTTGACACGTGACTATATACACCTTCTCAGTTTTACGTGTATGAATGCACATGCATGTAAGATTTGCAAGATTTGTGAATACAGCATTTTAGGCCTTTACTTTCTTTGTGATTGAGGCCTCTGAGAATGCTGCCATACTCCACTGTGTTCCTCAACACTGCCAGCACACCAACTAACTGGCATTTTATGTGTTCTATCTCTAATCTTATACAATTTTTGGTATTTTTAATAGCCTTCTATTATTTGTGTCTTACATACTTCTAATCTTGTAAGAACATTTTGCAAATGAGATAAATCTAATTCAGTTTAGGACAGTACATCTTGTACATTGTTTTCATGTAAAATTAGGATTAACCTGAATAAAGACCCGTCATGTAGAAGATTCAAGCAGATTCCTGCAACATTGAGACACTGAGTTTTTGGGATAGTTTGAAGACCTACAGTATTTATTTACCAATCACTCAGTACAATGTCCTAGTTTTTGCAGTCCTTCTGGCCACGTCTCACCCTTTAGATGGAAAGCAGACTTCCCTACACAATAGTGAACGGTTATTCTATGTCCTGGAATTTTTTTCATCACCTTAACCAGTCTGAAGCTCTCACTGGTTAACTGATTCCTCTTCACCCTTATTTATCAATTATAAAGGAGCTGATGTCCTCTTCTACTCCTCTGAAACCCATACCTCATATCAAAAAGAAAAGGTGATTACTTTGAACATAGAGCTTAAAAGTTCATACAGGAGACAACCCCCCTTCATTTTCTTCATTTACCACTGTAGTGCAGTACCTATCTTTGTATGCACCAGCAGCCCCACTATACAGCAGATCAGGTGGAGAAGTAAAAACAAAATCAGTCAACAGTCACTAAATTGGGACCTTAAAATTCTGTTCCAGAGGGAAGAGTGCCATCTACTGGTCCGTCAATATCCCCTAAATCACCATTCCTTGTTTTCATATTGTAAATAAGATTTCTAATTTCATCTTCTTCCTTATCCCTCTTTCAATGACATTCGTTTCTTGTCATATGTGTACTGTATGAATTAACCACAATACCTGTAATTTTTTTTTCTAACTGCATTCTCCAGCGGTAGTAGGTGCCAACAACAGAAAAAATCCCCTAAAGAAAATAATCACATTTGGGAAGCAACAAGCAAGCAAGGCACCATTGTGCTATAGTCCTCTCATCCTCCAAGCATGAAAATGAACTCATTATTCTGCCACAGAAGGAAACAGTAACAGCCACCTGCTGTTCAAAATGATGTGGTGCCTTGAAAAAGAGGGATATAGAGAATTTGCTTCTCAAATTTCTAGTTAATCTTCTTGGAATTGACAGCACAAATTCCTGGGGATGTGTTTGACTAAGAAGTCAATTTCAATTTTCAAAAAAACTGTCTTGTACATTACCTGAAACGTGAAACCAATCAAACCTTGGGAAAAAAAAGTTTGGTACAGTTAAGGGTGGAACTAGGGGAAATCTCTACACCTTGTTCTGATGCTGTTGTAATTTATAATTTGCAATTATAGTGATAGATTAATAAGTGGGAATCAGTGTGAGTGTTATGGCTATAGTTCTCTCCCTGCCTGTATAAACAAACCATTATTTGAGTCAGGTCATTTCTTTTTTTGTCCACAAAGTGCTATATTATAGTATTACTGTAATTCAGGTACAATTTGTCTTGGAAACCTACAAACACAATACATTTTATGTTTATTTGACAACTACCTTCTTCCTGTTTTAATTAATCACATCTGTTACTATGACTGTACCTGGAATGGATAAGCTCTGCTCATACTGCTCTCCAACACACCACATGCCTAGGCTTAGCTTTCTGATCAAATCTGAACAAAGAGTCCCTTTACATTTGCTTGGCAAAAACATTCTTTCTTTCAACGTAAGACATAAAATATATAAAATATAAAAAATATAAGATAGAAATTATCTGTGGTCCCTCATGTGGGACACATACTGTATAGACTGACGAGACTAGTCTTTCACTTTCCAAAACATAATACACATCAGAACCTTCCATTCCTAGAGCTTGGTATCTTGTGGGTTCTGCTTCAGATGGTATTTAAGTTGAGTGATTCAATAATTTGCTAATTTGAACTTCTAATGGGTTTTTCAAATATCACATCATTGGTGATTTCAAGTGTGTATAAAATTCATCACTAAGCTTGAAATGTTTTCAAGATCTGAAATAATTAATCCAATTGTTAGCTCAAGTTAAGTGTTCAACTGAACAAATTAAAGTTCATTTGTAAGAAAAAAACAGGAGATACTGGGTTCCCTAGATGAAGGACTGGGGAAGATTAATTCTTTCATACAATACAGTTTGGGAATAGGATTACTGTAGGTCACTGCCATAACCAGAAACTGTGAATCATGATATCAGAAACAGTTTCTAACAATGGGCTCTGCCTATTAGTACAGAAAAGAACCTTCTGAGGAATTGACAGCACATATGTAACATGTTGTGAAAGGCGATAAAACTCCTTCCCATTCTGATTGAGTCTAAATCAAACATGTTTCTGTTTATTGAGGAGTTTGGTCATTTTTAAACTGCTCTATATTATTCGTTTTGCTCCATGTTTCTTTTACTTGCTCATGAGTGTCATTTGTCTATTTTTAGACATGATGGCACAACAATGCTACAACATTTCCTTACTGTGATCAAATCTTATCACTGACCATACTAGTGGCTTAAGCTGACTTCTTCAGTTCCTTCCTTCAGTTTAAATGGGTAAAGTCTGACCTGTGCCTGTGGTGTGATCCCCCACTGGTCCTGTGTTATGAGACTCTGTCGGCCCAGATCTCCTCTCCCAATCAAAGTCATCAGCACCCCCCTGAATCCAGCCACACATGTCAGCCTCAAAAGAACAGTTAAAGGGAGGCAAGACTGCAAAAAAGAAGAGGCATCAATAAGAATTTCACAAAAACAAAACCCAAAGGTGTGAGAAGAGGATTAAAAAAGCTCATCCTTACTGCTAACATTATAGCAAATACTAGTTTATCAATTTATTTTAATTGTCATGACAATTTATTTGTATGTTTAAGTGTAGGAGACATGAACAGAAAAGTATCTGTAAAATGTATGTACGCTGCATGCAATCAATTGGAAAAAGGTGTTGCTTGCCCTCAGCAATTATCCTGTGGTACTTCTACATTCCAATATTTGACTTAGTATTAATTAAATTACAGTTTTTCATTACAGATAAAAGAAACCCAAAGAAAACCCAATATAAGAGAATCACATAATTTGTGTGTTCACTACAAAGTAATCTCAGATTCAGTTGCAAATTAGATCCAATATTAGCCCCACATGTCAATCCCAAATCAAGCTTCATCAGTGGGATTGCATTGTGGTTTTCTACAAAAACTCAAAATCAAGAAAGGGGTTGTTATTCAGAATGAGCTTGTCAGTAAAAGCTTTTTTTAAACCAGACCTTAATCACTGCATATCACGATTACCCTAAAGAAATGTTTTACTCATCCTGAAAGCTTTTAGCAGCTAATTGTGCTTGAAAACAACTAATTGGAACAGCACTTATTTAAAAAAATAAAACTACATAAAAACAGGACACTGCTGCTGGTCCTAGTACTGTATATCTGTGCTACTTTTTATGGCACAGAAAAAAGTTTGAGAATAACTGATTATCTGGGATAGTACACCATATGAATAATAGTAAGGGAGCTTCATAATATTAACATGATAGTTAACAATCAGAGATCTAAGAAAGATTAAAGAGCTGATTTCCTGTATGGGGGTACACATACATAAAAATTAGGCTTGTTCTGGCAAGTTGAAAGGGGAAAAAAGTGTTTTACTCCTAGAAGAAATTATTTTTTTAGTTTTTCAAACAATATTGAACCACTATTTGTTTTATTTGAGAAAGAGCACTGATCAGTTATTGAAATGATAAAATATAATTTTGTACACCCTATTCAACAATTGCATTTGAAGAGATTGCATACACACATTGTACTACATTTTTCAAATGCATAGACGGGTGATACAAGAAATACTGGATCCTAAAACTACCGTCTGTGGTGACTTTTTGTCTCATCTTGATTAATTCCCTCTTAAATCAATTTATTTATGACTAAACGAAAGGTAAAAATAATGGCTAACTCAATCACCTCATCAACAACACATAACAGAAAAAAACATGTGGCAAACAAATGCATATCAGAAGAAACAGAAAAAAATATACTTGTTTCTTTATAAGGTATGTATTCCATACATTTCTATGTAGTGTACAGAAACCATCTCAACCCTCACTTCAGGCCTTTCATTAACCCTACATACGACACAACCATATACCTAGTATACTTTTATGTGGGAAACGGATACATTATTCTTCAGTGGACATAATCAGAATGTATTAATTACAGAAGAAAAAATTTATTGTAAAAAATAAATGAATTAAAATAGGAGGAGACTTTAAATAAGTACTACTGCTCCTATTTAAAAAAATACTGATTAAATTGTCTGTACTACAATCCTTAATGTCATAATGCAAAAAAGTAATAAAATAATATAGTTCATGATTGCTTTTTTATTGACATGAATCTATGTAATTCTTCTCTTACACTTAATTCACCAAGCTATTTTTTGTTGAACAATTTTAAAAAATCATAGAAAAAGTAAAAGAATTTCAAGGCCTCAATTAGCTAGTGTAAATGTTGTTTGTATATTTCAAATTACTTCCGTTAGACTTCTGGAGTCTTGTATCATATCTTTAAATAATACTTTTTCTTCAATAAAATTTTAATGTTTACTGAGAAATACAGAATACAGCTTCTGTTCTTCCCATCTCTTCTATTCTCTACTCAAGTTCAATTGATCTAAAATACAAATACTCCACCTGGTGGTTGATAGGAAGTTTCACAGTTTTTAAAGGATATGTCATCCAGGGCAATGTCATCTGTTGCTGTTGGGATGTCATTCAGGTTCAGCCTAGGCAGGCTGCTGAACAAGATCTTCAAATCAAAACAAACATGGGGTTAAAGAGTCAGGAGGACATCAATAACTACTAAGCTTGTAATATTTTGACACGTATGATTAGAAGATATTATTGTTTCAAAAATAGCTTTGATAGGCCTACCTGATACACAGAAATGATTTTAACAAATGTACTGATATGCATTAAAACCATGTGTCTATACTGATAACTACAGTTTACTACAGTTGTACCTCTGTATTTAATTATTTTTGCTGGGGAAATGAACTATGCTCAGGAAACTCAATTTCCTTAACAAGCAGAACTCTAAGGCACAGAACAGAGTAATTATAGTGTGTTCTGATCTGTTCTTTCATTCTTTCTCATTTCTTATTTGCATTCTCAGTGCTCACTCTATTTAGTTTACCTACACAAAGGTTCCTACAAAAATGTCATACTAGCTTTCACTAACTGTACAAGGTTTGCAAATGTCCTTACTGTACATAAAACCTTTAATTACAACTGCATTTATGTCACACTAGAGCTAGTTTATTTTTCATTTTAGAAGTACCATGGCAAAAATGTCCATAGATTTCATCTTAAAACTTTTTTGTATGAGATACTTTCTCAAAAGATAAATCAACATCAAAAGTGAGATTCTTTCTTACAGTAACATAATGTACATTTGTCAACTAAATATTATGTATTTAACAAAACAGGTTTGTTGTAAAGCAATACAATTATTTTTTTTCTTTATTACAAAGGTACACTACAGTTCATGTACTGTACTGTACACAAATATAAAGCATTCAATGTTCAAGACTGATTTTCATGTTGTTGATGTTTTGGTATAAACAGTGTAAAGAATACAATATATTAAAATGCTTGATGTTTTATATAATATGTGACATCTGTATTTAGTGCAGCTGTTTTACCCATTTAAAAAAAGCATCCTGACTTGGCTGAAACCACAGATGAGTATTTCACCCATCTAGAAACACCTCCAATCACACTGTGAGTGGAACTGAAGCAGCAGGGCTAGAACTGAGTTTTCACAGGTGTGTGCCTGTATTGCACTGTGTGAACACAGTAAACTGAATGTGGCATTGAATCCCCAGTACAGTATAGTATATACAGTACAGTCATTGAGCTGGACCACATAGGTGAATCAGTTTCTTCTGCAAAATGTTCCATTACAAAAATGCTTTACCCAGTAATTTTCCAGACTTTGTCCCACATTGACATATTCTGCATTCCACTGGTTCCCTGTGCTGTTTGAGTGTGACCAAATCACTGTCTTGGAACCATCTCTTTTTTGGACAAGTACTCTGAGGTTTCCCACATCCCTTCCATACAGGTGGAAATGAAAGCTGCAAAATCAAGAAAAAACAACCTTGTGAAATTACAGAATTTACCAAACATTTTTAAGTGTAGCAGATATCTTCTTATACAAATACTTTTGGTAGAATTTCGGTAAACTGAAAGGGCAAGGACAAACAAATTGTACTTTGCCAATACACCATACATAAAACCAAAGAAACAGGATGGATTGCTGGATGTTTGCAGAATGTAAAATATCAATGTTGCTGATAAAAGTCAAGTATAGAAGTTTCCCAAATAAAATTAATTAAACTTTTAATAATGCTTTTCTGTTTTAGAAAAAAAACTATGCTTTTCCAGGTTGTCAATTCTTCAAAGACTTTTGAATCTTTTGAATAAAGGTTTAGCACTATAACAAGGGCCATTTCACAGCTATCTTTATTTCAAGGGTCTCTAGCCTCAAAGGGCTGCAGTGTTTTATGGTGCTCTATTTGAAAGAAATTTCAAGGTTAATTGCATTCTGTACCATGGATAATTGCTCATAAAAATCCAATTATCTATTAAGAAGTGCTCTCGTCTATAATAGTATAATTATTTATGAACACCTTAGTCAACATGCATTAGCAAAGATATTGAAGAGGTGATACATAAAAAGCTCTTAGAGTTATTGTTATTAGTTCTCTTATTAGTTTTAGTTTTATATGTGTTTTTAATCTTCAATTATGTCATATGTGATGCATGGGTAACTGGACAACTTACAAGTGAAATTAAGAACTTTCATTATAAAATCCATCCATTTTCTAACTGTTTCTTCCAATTTAAGATCGCAGGGGAACTGGAGCCTATCCCCTAAGCAATGGGCACAAGGCAGGGTACAGCCTGGACAGGACGCCAGTCTGCCATAAGGCAGACAAACTCAAACACAGACACATGGCATACACTCACACCAGGGCCAATTTTCCCAGAAGCCAATATGTGTTTGAACACTGTTTGAACCTCCAGTATGTGTTTGAACTGTGGCAGGAAACTGGAGGACCCAGAGGAAACTCAAGCAAACACAGGGAGTAGGTACAAACTCTATGCAGATAGCACCCCAAGTTTGGAACTGAACCCAAGGCCCAAGCATGGTGATGCTAGCCACTGTGCTACCATGCCACCCTTCATTATAAAATAAAAACTAATAATAATCTTTGATTTAAAATTTAAATAAATTTGCTAGAGGGAGAAGCAGAAGTGATAGTGGGTTTGTGATAAATGCACTTACTCGCTCTTGGTCACATTAAAAAAAATGTAAGAATGAAGGAACATTAAAATCAGTTTTTCAATGTGAATGAGCCCCTCACCAGTCCAAGCTTTTATTTACTTACAGAATTTGGCAGTATTGGGATGACGGAGGAAGAAGTGGGCTTCTTAGTATAGCCTCGGTTGAATATTGCCCTCTCCCAAACTGCACATACATGTAGTAACCTCGATTGAATGTAAAAAATATTAAATATAAAAGGATGAAATTAAAATCTCATTCCTGTAATTTTGGAAATCTCAGGTAATTATACAGTATATGTGAAAAACATGCTAGTAATATGTTTAAAACACAGTTGTGATCACAAATGGTGGGAGTTTTGTTATTACAAAACTATGAGAGTTTGTTTTTTCAAACAGACTCTACTATCAGTTATATCAGAGGATGTGATGAAATGTATATATATACCTGACTTGATAAATCTTAAAAATCTGCACTGCCTTTATCTTAAGAGTCTAAAATGGTTTGGACAGATGCTGACAGATGGAACATCTATCTTCCACTCTGAGTTAACTTCATGTTCTATTCATAACCCAGGTCAGTCAGGTCTGTTTTTTAGGTGATTTTTTGTTATTTTAAAAGTATTTCAGGGCTCTTCCAACTGTATGGAATTTTGTTTTATGCAAGATTTATGCACTTGCTCTTGGTAGACAGAGATGAGCTAAATAATAAAAGTGAAGTGCTGTAATGTATTTCAGATACATGATTTTGTTTCAATCACAGATATCTCTGTGTATTTTGGCTTTTATTTTTAAACAATAAAACAACAGGCCAACATTGCCATAAGCACATTACAATAACAGTAAACCATCATAACTATTGCTCATAATCACCAAATATTATTTAAAACAATTTCAAGAATAAGCCTGGATAGTTACAGGGGTTCTTATAAGAACATTAGTATTTAAACAACAAACATATTTAACAATATGTTGTTATGTTATGTTTATACAGTACATATATGTTGTTTCCTTATTGGAAATATTTCTTATTTGCAGATATCTGAACAGTAATTTCCACTACACCTCATTTCCAAATAATGTAAATGTACTGTAGGATACGCATAAAAGAACTGTATGGGTAAAAGCTGTATTAATGAAAAAGGCTTGCTTTCACAGTACACAGCTCAAACATGATACGATACACAAAGTAAACATATCTCCAAAGGTAAAACAAGGGATCGGAAATCAGATGAATCTGTTTTGAAATCATGTGGTTATAGGTTTGTACCTTTGCCTGTTGTATGGTCAGTACTAGGCCCATCCAAACCTGGTTCTGTCACTTGACCTGCCTTCTGCCTCTTCCATTCATAGTGTCCTGAGCTGATATCCTCCCAGTAGCATTGCCCACTTTCAAATGTGCATGGACCTGCTTGTCATATACACCATTACCAATGTTATTGTTGGAGTTGATAAGGAAAAAAACAAAGCATTGTTTAACAAAAGTTTTCTTGTTTAAATATTACACAGAAATCACACTAGTACATGTAAATATTGCAATTCAGAATTGAAAGTATCGATTTCTAGATTTAATGCAATAGTATCTGTCTTTTGCATTTTATTATTTTCACGAAATGTTAATTACATCAGTTGGTGTTTTCACACAGAAATTCTGTAATTACTTTTATATATTAACCACATACTTTGAAAACCCTTTAAGCATACTTTCATTCTTTTGAAATTCTAAAAATAATGCCATATAGTGAGTCCGCTGAATACAATGCAAAAATCCATCTAAGCATAAAACACTGAACAATCAACAGAACAAATTGAAAAAACATTATATGCTATTAGGTTTGTACTTGTATTCTGCCCTACAAGCCCGTTTTCCTACAGACTCTAAAGCTTTATACAGTAAGAACTACTGTACCACAGTAAAATGACATAGACCTGAACTCAGTTTCTTAGAATTAATCAAGGTTTAAAGTGTAACAGTGAAATTGGGGTTATGGAATTAGCAGTATTGTGCATGAAATATGAAATGAAAATATATGTGATGTGAAATTGAATTAGAAATGTTAAAAAGATAATTAGATCTACAATACTATGTGAAATCCTCACAGAGATAAATAGACTTACGCTATGTACAGTAAAATGACAGAGAAACATATAGTCTGCAATATTATATTCACACCATATACAAAAGTAAATTATTTCTAATATAATAATTATTTTGGTTATACACATTTGTATGACCCTGATGCTAGAATTCTATACACACAATAGGAGACACTCACAAATTATGAAAAAGTGCAATATGCATAGATTATATATTGTATGCCCTTCCCATTGTAAGAACATTGGGAGGACACAAAACTCTGAAAATAGTTTAGAGAGATGTGTTCCCAGGAATATTTCTTCAACTAAGAATACGGTGCATTTTTTATTTCTAAAGAAATTAAAAATGTAACAATGAATGTCAATGACTTACTGTAGTGCACATTGTGTAACAGCGGGACTAACTTCTTTTAGTTAAAATCAAATTGTGTACATAACAAACTCAGCAGGCCAATAATCTCTAGATATTCATGTAGGTAGCTGTGTCAGCATGCGTAGGCTTCAAAGGAACAGGTAATGGGTTTATTTCATGCTGAAAAGAAAAGAAAGGAAACACAACGTTTTGGCTGCGGAGCCTTCTTCAGGTGTGAGAAAGACAGGGTAGACGGCAAAGATTAAATAGCACAGGAGAACAAAAGCTGGAAAAGTGGAGAAGGAGGCAGAGAGGCCACTCAGGAAGTGCAAAGTGAAGACGAGTAGAGAAAGGTGTGAAGTAAAAACCTGCAGGAGAATAGAGAAGATAATACCAAAATAAGCCGTCATTGAGAGAAGGGGGAAGGTGTGAACCTAGTTTCAGGATGAGTTCCATTTCTTTTGTCTTTCTGCTGTGGGAGTTGAGAAACCCTTTTTTGAGAACAGAGACAGAGAGATCAGTGTGTTCATGGCCATCTGAGGTGAAATGAGAAACTATGGGCTTGGAGAAATCTTTAATCTTCACAGCACTAACATGTTCTCTGAAGCGGTCTCCTGGTCTCCTTCCAGTTTCACCAAAGAAGATCGCTGGCATGTTTTGCAAGAGATACAGTAAATGAGGCTACTGGAGATACAGGATGTCATCTGGGTGATCCGGAATTGACCTGAAGGGCCCTGAATGAGCGTGTTGTTAGATATGTATTTGCAGGTGATGCAGCGAGTTCTGTTGCAGGGGAAGGTGCCTGGTGGGAATGATTGCCGAGCGTGGTCGAGGGAGCTGTGAACAAGAATTTTAGATAAACTTTTTGTTCACAGCTCCCTCGACCACACTCGGTAATCATCCCCACCAGGCACCTTCCCCTGCAACAGAACTCATTCATTCAGGGCCCCTCAGGTCAATTCTGGATCACCCTGATGACATCCTGTATCTCCAGTAGCCTCATTTACTGTATCTCTTGCAAAAAATGCCCAGATATCTACGTTTGGGAAACCGGAAGATAAGATCAGATCACTTTATTAGCCATATACAATTTCTTGCATTAGGAATTCCTCTTTTCACATACCCCAGCTTGCTCTCCATGAGACACAGACACACTGACAGGGAGAGAAGCTTTTGGGCTCAGAGCACAGGGTCAGCCGTTGTACTACACCCCTGGAGCAGCTGGGGTTAAGGGCCTTGCTCAGGGGCCCAACGGAGTAGGATTCCTCTGCCGGCCACGGGATTTGAACAGGCATCCTTCCAGCCACAGGTGCAGATCCTTAGCCACAGTGCCATCGCTCCGAAGGAGACCAGGAGACCGCTTCAGAGTACATGTTAGGGCTGTGAAGATTAAAGATTTCTCCAAGCCCATAGTTTCTTATTTCACCTCAGACAGCCACGATCACACTGATCTCTCTGTCTCTGTTCTCAAAGAAGGGTTTCTCCACTTCCACAGCAGAAAGACACTAAACTCATCCTGAAACTTGGTTCACACCTTCCCCCTTCTCTCAATGACAGACTTATTGTGGTATAATCTCTATTCTCATGCAGGTTTTGACTTCACACCTTTCTCCACCCGTCTTCACTTTGCACTTCCCTAGTGGCCTCTTCCTCCACTTTTCCAGCTTTTGTTCTTCTGTACTATTTAATCTTTGCCGTCTACCCTCTTTCTCACACCTGAAGAAGGCTCCACAGCCGAAACGTTGTTTCCTTTATTTTCTTTTCAGCACGGAATAAACCCGTTACCTGTTCCTTTGCATCTCTACATCATGTTCATTTTGTGAAATGAACAAGATTCATTTGGAATCTGACAAAAGTACCGTTTGACATTGATGAATCTTATTTCTGATTACAATTAATTCATAATTACAGCAGACAAGCAGCTGTAAATTTGCAGCATGCAGAAGGGCAGGATTTTATAAACAGCTCACCACACAGCTCCTCATCTTCTCCCATAGGACAGTCCACAATGTAATCACAGTAGGAATGCATCGGAATGCAAATAAAGGTGTCAGACCTTCTGCAGAAGAACTGGTCGACCTTAAAAAATGAAAATTACTTTTAAAAGTGTAGTATCAAGGAAAAAACAAATGACATGTGATCTTTCTGTATAAAAAGCTTAACTCTTTGTAACTAAATATTTAACACCACTCCGCACAAACAAAACAACATATTTCAATAAGAATATTGTGGGATCCCTTTTTAATACATTTTCAGATTCAGTTACTTGACTCTGGCCATATGCCATATTGGAGCACTACCATGTAACTTTATGTGAAACACATTATTAGGCTGCATTAGGTCATTTACAGCAAATATCAAATACAATTCTGCCTCGCTAAATTCTTCAGAGAATTCCTCTTTTGAAACAGCAGATTGATCTGTGTATGCTAAAGAGTCTCATACAGGGATTAACATACTGAAACATGACAGGATCAATAACATGCTGTTGATAAATTAGGAATGTAAGGCTCAAATTAAACAAGTTAAAAGCCAAAATAAAGTAAGTTCTATATTAAAAACCATTAGTAAACAGCTACAGTATGTATAGTTCAAAGCCTAGTCAAAGTAAAAAAATAACAATATATCCCATTGGTGACCAAACAAATGTACACAGTTATGTTGCAACGGTTTTCACACCCTTCCAATTATGTCCCATTTTGAATTACATATAATATATTCACATTTGTAAAGTGAATACTTAAATTAAAACTTGAGTACTCAAACAGAACATTTTTATCTGTGCAAGAAGTTAAATATCATTTTAAACTGCAATGCAAAATAAAACAAACGAACATAAAATATGTTCTGGAAGTATTTACCGCCTCGTGGAACAGTGGATATTTTTTACTAGTCTCCCCCATGAAAAGAGATACTCACTGAGCAGGGACTGGGAGCTGTAGAGGGCACTGCTGTTGGTGGAGGGCTGTAGGGGAGCTCACTGTTGTTAACATCATGAGCACATTGTAGTGAGAAAGAAATGTCATCCAGTGCCACCTGTGCTCCTACACCTGGACCATGGATGTACTCAAAAACAACCTATAAGAACCATTGAGACTTCAGTGGTAGAGTAAAATATATTGTATCATTTACATAGCAAAAGCAAAGAAGGAAAATTGAGAAGTCTCCCCTTTTCACTATATCCTGAATGGCAAGATTAATAAGGAAACATTGCTGTGAAATAGAATCCACCTGTTCTTGCCAGCTTAAGCTTTTTAGTTATAGATACATTTATTAAACAGTCTTCCAGTGATCTTCCAGAAACGTGAGCCTCTCATATATCACATGAATCAAAAGACAGTGCATTTTATAACTATAAAGATTTTTAAGCTTAAAGTTAGACCATGCTACTGCAACATCATCACCTGGAACTAGGTGAACACCTTTAGCCAAAATGTACCTCACAGTGAGGTAAGATGGTTACTTTCTTTAAAAAGTGTATAAATCATAAAAATACAGAGAAAGGAACAGTATATTCCACCAATAAACAGTGCATACCGCATCTCTATTGTTATTTCCGTACC
The DNA here is from genome assembly GCF_059453375.1 of Lepisosteus platostomus. NCBI lineage: Eukaryota > Metazoa > Chordata > Actinopteri > Semionotiformes > Lepisosteidae > Lepisosteus > Lepisosteus platostomus. The sequence goes on from NC_142618.1 coordinate 40,200,913, forward strand.
TTGTATTTTATAGAGCTGGAAAAGGTAACCTCCACCCTTTCCCAGTAGAATCCGACTTCCTGATCTCTGACCCACAGACCGATGTCACCTTCTCCACTAGAGAAGCTCCGAAGCTTGACAGACAGCTGCCCTACTCCCTCCCCTTGCATGTAGTAATAGAATCGTACCTGGTAGAGAAAAACAATTTCACAGCACACATGGATCAATAAATTGATGAAAACAGCTGGTAAGTGCTATGTCTCATCTTTAACATATAAGACACAATTTATTCTTAAATAAGTGTTACATGTATTTTTATATTAACATAATAGATCATTAAAATCATTTTAGAGGTCAATTAACTGAATTATGAGTGAACCTTGCATGGTAAAACCTGATTTTCTGATGTACAAAACATATGAACAGTTTCCCTAGTCTCACAGTATAAGAGGAAAAGGTATGCCAGGTGCCAGGGAACCTTCCAGCATTTCCAGTGTGCTTAATATGAAGACCACATTGTACCAGCAAGGCTAAGACTATGGTTGGAATTGCTTTTCAGAAAACAATATTGTTGTTGTTATCCATAATAATCATCACCATCACTTTTCTCTTGCCTTGAACTCTTAAGATCTCATCTTATCTCTTTACATCTGTTGCGGAGATGGGATAAATCAGACCAGCATAAACTGGGTCTATTGTGAAACCTTGAGTGATGAAATGCCAAAAACAATACCCTTCAGTCTGAAGCTCCAAGAGGGAGCCACATCTGGACTCAGATAACAGCTGGAGGTCTCCTGCCATAAATTCACTGACAGGGCTAGAGTGATCATTAATAAATACTCATAAAAAGGTACTGATTGCAATACAATTGTACTTGTAGACTAAGTTTAATTTAAGCAGGTAAAAAAGGAAGGAAAATCAAAACTTTACCTTACCCACTAATAAGAAACCTAGTAACTGATAATGGTTATTTTTTGTTTTGTAAAAGTGAGAAGCCTTTAAAATACATAAAGCCGCTGTTGAGAATTGGTTTTGTCATTTAGGTTTGCCAGATTTTGATTTAAACCAGCTTAAGGCATAACACAACAAATTACATTTTATGAAATCCAGTTTTAACCCAAAAAAATTACAGACATAAAACAGATTTTCATGACAGACCACAAACAGAAGAAACTTACAGTACAGACTGGGGAGGGAAGGAAGGTCCCAGAAAAAATTTCTGTAGAGTCTCCAGTGGTCACTTTTTGTCCATCAGCAATAATGTAATGACCTAAAATAAGACTCTTATTAATGAGTGAGTTAAGGAGTTGAAATAATATATGGTACTTCATCAATGCATTGCTAGCTGAGGGCAAAAGCTTGACAACTCTTCAGTTATCTTGAATTTAAAAGTGATTGTCTCAAGTTTTAAAAAGTTTGGGTGCTGTTTTAAATTGCCATGCACAAACAGCATCACTCTTTACTGCTCAGATGTTTGGAAAAGCTGAGAAAAATTCAATACCACACCAGAATGAAATCTGAAACCCTCAAATTGGAGAAAACCATGTAAATCACATACAATGGAACAGACATACTGTAGATGAAACCCTGTATCCTTCTGTCTCTTTCTCTTTGGACCCCAAATCTATTATACTTTTCTCAACTTCATTTACAGGATCTATTGAATTCCAAAGGCCTGCTTGCCTGCAGCCGAGTTCTTGGTGTGATCTCTAGGAGGCCCTGTGACACCTCCTCCAATCTGGCCTTCCTGGCGTTTCCACTCATAGCCTGGAGTGTCCAGATCACTCTTCTCCCAAGAGCACAGCCCATTTTCAAAGCTGCAGTGCTCCTTATACCCAAGCAGCCCTGGGAAGGGGTTAAAGTCAACAGCATCAGTACATTCTCATTGTATTCATCAGCAAAGTATATTATACATTAGATCCATAGACTATACCCATGTCTGCTTTCTTTGACGTGTGTTCTTGCAGTATGTTTAAACCCCAGGAACTGAATTTCAATTATTATGTTGAACCATTGTTTATAAATCATAATTTAGATATCAAAGATTTGACATCTGTTTCGGACTGACACAGCGTTGCTTGTGCTTTTGAAAGAATGCATTGAATGGACTGTAACAGGCTCCTCATGTACACAATTAGATAATGAAAATAATGATGTGATGTGTGATGCTATTACCATTTTATTAATTGAACAGTGAAAGAACAAGAGCAGCTTTCTATAAGTAATAAAGCTTTCTTAGGTTACTACTCAGTGGATGAACAACCAACTTAAAAGTTTAACTTTGCAGGATCTTACCACAGTCGATTTCATCACTTCTGTCACCACAGTCATCACTGAAATCACATATCCTGCCCATATCAATGCAGACTAAATTTGAACATTGAAATTCGTCTCCTGGGCAAGTGGCTTGTGAATCTACAATGTAGAATGAGATATGCAAGTGTCAAGACTTCCAAAAGCCTATGTCATGCAACAAGCATTATTTAGTTGTACATAATTAAAACAAGACTGTAGGTTATGACAAGATGGCTGTTCATTTTTTTAAATACATTCCCCAGAGCTCTGTAAGATCCTCTGCTTTCTAAGATGTATACCAAGTTAGTCTTGTGCATCAGGGGTTAAAGGGAGCAAGAAAGCAACTGACTGAAGAGACCATGGACACATTATAAGTTTCTTTTGGGAAAGAATGTTAAAGCCAGTTTAGCTGCCCAGCTCGATAGGGTACTGTATGTAAAAAGCTAAGTTACAGTACAGCTCAAATAAGAGGACAGATTTTGTTTTGGTGTTTTCTCCACTGTGTTTTATAATTATAAATAAAAGTGCATTGTTTTTTACCTTAAAACTTTGTGTATATGAATGTTTTTTTTTCTAAGGGCTGCCTATAGATACCTTTACATGTGAGTGGCAGAGGTAGGCAGACAGAAAAAAGGTCCTCTTGAAACTGAACTGTCATAAGAAAACTTACCTTTAAGAGGGCAGTTCTGGAAGGAAATGTCATCAATGGCAATATCCCCAAAGGTACTGTAGCTCCTGGTGGCCTCAAAAATAATATGGAAGATCCGAGGAATGCGTCCAATTCCCACAACTGCCCTCCTCCACCTGTTACCTTTGTTACCAGACAACGTCCACAGCAGTGTGTCACGGGAGTCTTCACGCAGGAAGACACTCAGCTCCCCAATGCCTTGTGAGAGAATCCACATCTTCAGTTTTAATTCACAGCCATTCACAATATAATCACGGCAGTCATGCCTTCTTAAGCATTGACAAGTGCCACAACTCTTTAAATTTCACAATGTTTCTTATACCACACTCTTCTATATACTCACCACTCATCACTCATGTGTTTGAATAACACAGGGCATTAGAATTCAATTCCTAAGTTAGAAGTCAAAAGTTAGAAATTAAAAGTTCTGGCAATAATAAAACAGTTGGAACAGCATTTAATACAAGAAATTGCATGTTGTGAGATGTTGTGAGCTGAAGACACCTGGCTTTTGTTCAATATATATATTGCACTGCATTGTGATAGATCCTTTTTATATCAAGGATTATATCTCATTGTTCCTTTCCTATTAACTTGTAATAAGAAATGAAGCGAATTGCCAAGCAGTTAAAGCAACCAATACGGTACTAAATAGTAAAGAGGAGTCATCCAGTAAAAGTACCTGGCTGGACTAACTGCATTATTTAAATTACATAATCACAACTAGGGTATAATTCACAGGATGTTTTTAGACAGCACACAGTTAATTTCCAAACAGATCTTCTTACCAGCTCCATACATGTGATAGTAGAATTCCATGAGGCATTCAGTGCTAGCTTGCTTCATACCAGGGCTTTGTAGAACTGCATAGCTGTTCCTGTCACCTCTGTCAGCTTCCACAGCCATATACCATCCTGAAAGAGTACAGATAAGTAAACATGGGGAAAGGAAATAGCTAATTTAGTTCTAGTAAAGGAGATTATTACAAGACAAACTGTAAATATTGCACAATATTTACATTTTTTCTTTTTCATTTCAATAAGAATGTTTTTCTTATTAATACTATACCAGATTAGTGAATCGTTATGAATTCACTGGCCTTAATGTCACTTGTAGCAGCTGGTCTTCTAAAGTAGCACTGTTTGAAATCTGTTTGTCAGAAACAAAATCCCCCATCACGTTTTGTCTTACAAATTCTTACCCAGCTCCGTTCCTGTGGTGTGATCACTGGAGGGCCCTGTGTTTTCTGTAGCTGTCCCATTACGGTCCCTTTGCCACACAAACTGCCCCTGGCTGAAATCTTCCCACTGGCAACTGCCTGCCTCAAAATCACAGCCTACAAATTCTTCAACAACGGAGCTGCCTGCAATAAAATGTCAATAATGTTTCACAATCAGTCAATCTCATACAACATAATATTGATAGTCTAAAATGGACAAATAATTCCTGATGCACAAATATGTACAGGAATATATATACTTACATACAGTCCAAAAATTTGAAAAAAACTACAGTTTGCTTGCATTTGGATTTAAAAATGTGAAAACATTTTAGCTCAGTATTTAACATTATAGAGTGAGCAGAGTATCTATGATTTGTCTAGTATATCATGGTATTCAGTTATTTATCATAGGAAAGCACACTGAAAGAAATATTGTGTATTTGTACAATTATACAGTACTATAAAATGTTAATAACATAATGCATACTGTATCATGTTAAACAATAGTACTATGGTAGTACTAGTGAATAGTAACTATGGTAAAAGCAGTTTTAAAAAAGCTAACACACTTTGGAATCTTTACATGGCTAAGCTCTAAGGCCTGTTTGTCTACGGTATAAAGAAATGTAATCACAAAGTGCAGTTTGCGTAATCTGAGGCTCTAGTGTTCATCCATCACCTTTGCAGCCCTATCGTGCATTTTCAGTTCAATATACAGTACACTGAAAATTCCATTGAAACCTACAGATTAGCTGTGCAGCTTTATTGTAACTATGGTGAAGTGTTTTGCTTTAAAAATACTACATTGAGTTAATCATGTTGCAGGAACAAGGCCTATTATTTTATTTAGAATTAAGTGTTATTAAAGATTTGTAATCTGTGCCTCTAACAAGCATCCTGTTGCCTTACTGTATAAGGTACAATAGGGTAGCTGAAGAGGCCTCCCATTGTGGTCTGAATTACAAAATGAGTACTGGTCTGTGCAGGTGGGAAAGTAAGGAATGTGAGTTTGTCTCCTGGGCAACGATCCTTCCCACTACAGAGATCCTACGAGTTTAAACTCCCATAATGGATGCCAGCAAGATGTCTAGCAGAGAGCCATATGCACATCTGGACATTATCTTAAATTCCCTGGACATGGTCAATCACTCAAAGAAAGACCCACCATTAAGTGATCAGCATTTTGGTCACCACAACAATACCTGATAGCATCTCATCCAATCACCAACTTGTACCTTAAAAGCAAGAACCCAACTAATTTTTTGCTAGTTAAGTCACCGACGATCTCAATCTTTCCAACTGAACTTACAAACTGACTTTCCCAACTATGTATCTGCAAACAGTCTGAGTTAGGATTAAACGTTTCTCCAAGATGCCATGCCAAGAGAGTGCCTCAGTGAAGTACAGAATTCTGTCCAACATGTTCTTCCTGAAACAGAAGAAATCTTGTATTCCTAAACCCACTGTTATTTCCACCTGATCAACAAAATTAGACAGTTGGATTCTTGCTTTCTGTTGAAGAATATCCAAATATATTCTGAACAAAGCTGTAGCCAGAACAAACCGAGTTTTTGTCTACCTTGCTGCCAGATGGAAGTTCAGCAGCATGCTAATATTAGCTGAGCCCTAACGCAAGACTTTCTCTTGCTCCTCTCTCTGCACCGAAACTGTCCTAGCACAGAACAGTGCAAGTTGGATCATGCCCAGCTCTGTCTTACCAGCGAGAAGTTTAAGCGAGAAGTTGAACTCTTTTAGGATAAAAAAAAATAGCTCTTACCCCCACAAACTCCTGATGACACTTCTACATCATCAATAGCTATAAATCCTCTGCCTCCAGACTCTGCTTCAATCAGCACCTGTCAAAGCAAAACACTGGTGACACTGCACACAGTATCTCCTGGTTTTTAATTCTACACAGCGGAGCCAAGCAAGATATTGAAAATGCTATGGTCATAATTTCAATTGGACGTTTAGGTGTTCACACCATCATAAACCTAGCTGAAATGCTTTTTAAATAAAATTTTATCTGCTAGGTTTATCTTATCTGATGTACTTTGTGAAGTGGGAAATAAAACAGAAGGTCCACAGCTGAATATTGGAGACAAAGTTTCACAAATGAAATACTGACTGTAAATAGAGCCATTTCATTTTTTTAAAGAAATTAATGAAGTGCTACAAATGTTTTTTTTTCAGTTTTGGATGTTGGGGAAGGAGATGTCTCAAATAGCTTTTGCGGCTAACCCATAACCAACCTCTTGTTGTGTAGTTACATGACTGTAACGAAGGTTAGGAGACTACAACCACACCTCTGAATATAAACAAATAATGGCAAATTAATTACAAATTAAAAAAGGAACATTCCAAAGTCTTGAAATAACAATTGTTTCCATGAGCAAACATTCATTGAGTTCAAACAATGAACTAAAGATTACAATCAAGGGGAGGCTATTTAGCCAGGGTAGTTATTAGCTAATTGATCCAAGTATTGTATTTCAGTTAGCCATTTCTTGAAAACACAACAACAACAACAGTGTCAGGATTGGATTCTAATCCACAATTCTGTTTGGTTTTCCCTACATTTTATTTTTTTTCCCATCAATCCAGCTCAATTTAAAAGGTATAACAAAGGCATTTAGTTTGTTATCTTAGAGCAAAGATGCATAATAGCATTGTCATCCAAGACTTATCTATGCTGGTACTATTTACTGCATCCTCAGGCTGACCTTACTGAGCAATTTAAATACTTAAATGTGCCATGCTTAATGTGGTAAATTAACTCTGGAAATTAATATAAGTAATTTATTCTACAAAAGTGGAATATTTAATATAATAAAAATAATTCTTCAATTTTTTTTAAATGGGTGTGACCTCCAGGATATGTTTTTACAACATCACAAACTTAAACATACTGTATAATGCATAAAACAAAGCACAACAACATAAAATGAAGTAATAACTATCACCTTCAATTGTATAACTGAGATTAAAGACCACCAGAGAAGGAGGCAACCTTATTGACTCAATTGGTAAAGGTGCAAAAACAAGTGCAGCTGAACTCTGTGATCATGGTCTCAAGCCTGGTCCATGTCACTGGACAACTGTGACCAGGATTCCTCTACTGGCAATGCATAATCTGTTGAGCACCACTGACAGGAGAGTGGAATAAGTTAGACAGGGCTTTCTTGGTTCTCACAGTCTGTGACTCAAGACATGAGCACACAACTGGATATTCCAAATTGTCTGAGTATAGCAACAATTATTGTCTACTCTAAATTTGAAAAAATGCCATGTTGCAGCCACAGTAGCCTTCGTCAGGCAGTATTACAAGTTTCACAGTATGTCATTGAATAATTGAACATTTGTACTCACTTTATTATTTCCTCATTATAAATCAAGCCTTTTTTCGTTTCTCATAAACTTTACACATAGTACTGAAACCTAAAATATGCATCTAACAAGTATCATTAATATTAAAAATAATGTGCCTCACAAATTAAAGTCCTAAAATGAAAATATCAGAACAACTCTCTATACCAGCTGTCTTTGATCGTTGTAATTAAATGGTGCAATCCAGCAACAGCAGATATTTACTGTATGAATAGTAAGAAAATCATCCTACCTGGAATCTCTTTGGCCCTATGACAGTGTCTGTAAAATTTTTCCAAGTGTTGCCACTTTCCTTTATCTCAAAGAGCAAGTCTTTATGTGTGGCACTTGTCTGCAGATACACCAGCAAAGACCCAGAGTCCCTAAAGAAATAATGGTCAGATATTGTTCAGCATAATGGAAAAATATCACAATTTGGCTATTTATGAGGTAGTATCAGTAAATTAAAGGATAAAAATCAAAAGTATTGATGCAGAAAGAAATCTGCCTCAAACCTATAAGTAATTTAATTGTAACTGTAATTGTTTTAATTGTTGTTTTGACCATTTTAAACATACATTTTTTGGACTGTAAGCAAACTAAATTTCTCTGCTTAATTTAATTTACCTGCCACTCATGTGATACCAGAGAGTGAAGCAGCTGATCCCACTATCCTGGAAGTGCTCTGAAATGAGAAGAGCTCTGTCTCCTGGAGCACTGTGTTGGGTTTCACATAGTAAGTACCTCCCTGAAAGATAGAGAGTCCATCTTCAGATAGCAAGAGTGGGATGAAATGCATATTTTTCCTAGTGCCTGTGTATATTAAAGTATTATGCTTAGGTGAGGTAAACCAAACCAACCTCATAGAAATTAAAAAAGTAAATTTTCACTCATCTTAGTTTCTAAATTGACACCAGAAATTTAATTTAATCAGACTATTCCTGGTTTAACATAGCTGAATAGGAACAATATTGTCCAATATTGAACACATATTGTATGCCTCCTTACTTAAAGAACTCTTGTCTACTGTTGCTAGGTAATCTACAGTACAGTTCAGTAGTACAGTAGTGTTTTTAATATTCAAGGCACACAAAATCCCTAAATTTTAAAAAAACTTTTTTAAGAACATTATGCAGAATCAAATATTACTGCTGTCTCAGAAAATTTAGTTTGAATTTGAAAGAGCGAGAGGAAATTCATTTTTTAGTAGATGATTGTACTCTGGTACTGTACAAATTTAATGATTTCTTCTTCACTTTTGATATTATTCTAAACTGCAAACTTGCTGATGACATATCTTTTTAAACTAACCTTTCTTATTAGATGAAGACCTATAAAGTCTTCCTTTAATTTAATAAAAGAACTAGAATGTGTTATTATTAAAAAAAACTCTCATATACATTAATCTTACCATCTGCTGTTTGGGTAGTGTGGTCAACACTGGGGCCAACTATCGACAACTGATCATTAGCATGAATCCAATCAAATTGGTCTCCTTGGGAGTTCAGCCATGTGCACTGACTTGACTCAAAATCACAGCTTCCTGTGTGGGGACAGGCACCAGCAGTCAGAGTGACCTCGTCAATGGCCACAAAGCTGCCAGCAGCAGGATCTAGCTGTGCCTTAAATACAACCTGCATGGAAAATAAATGGTTTTATACTGTAGGACTGAAGACTATAAGTACACATGCAAATTTGACAGAACTTTCAATCACTGAATTATTTTTCTATATCATTTTGTTTATTTTTTAAATATTTTGAACTATCCATAAGCACATATAGAGTCTTAGCATTAAAAGGCGCACATGATTTCTTTCTACAAACGTCCGAAAACCCTGCTAAAGATAGGTTAGTTCCTTGTCAATTTATTTTTATTAAATTTAAGAATTAGTTCATTTTCAATTTAACATTTAGAAGCGCAAATTATGTTTTATTATCAACAAATTGGAATCAGTTGTTTCTATAGGAATTGGTTGTCAGGAAAAACCCTTGGCTGACTCCAACTCACAGACAATTACCCTAAGAGAACCCTGGCCAACCCAAGAGTCCATTGTGAAGTACACTTCATGAATATTTGAATTTGAATGTGCTCATTGCTCTAGTTCACAAGGGCTGATTTTAAAATGTCAGTTACTCAATTCTACTGTACAGTATGAACTATTCCTACGCCTGGCTATTACATAAATGTACTACTCATGGTTACTGACATGGTTCTCAACATGAAAAGGTAACAAAAATATTCAAGCCATATTAAAAATGTTTAGGTTACCTTGAAGTGTGTGGCCGTTGACACTGTGACTTGTGCCACCTCCCAGTAGTGAGACTTAGCTCCTGAAAGAGCCCACAGGGCCTCTCCCAGCTCACCATTCTCCATGGTGTGGATAGAGAATCTGTCATTGTGATCTGTGGTCAGCCAATACCTGTGTACACCATAGGAGAAAATCAGCTATTAACATTAACTCTTGACCACAAAACAACACTTGATTAAGTCCACAGCCATCTTTGTACACAGATTCTTAATATGACAAAGCCTTAATACAATGTTTTTTAAAATTTAAAATCTTTGTGTATGACTTCTCTTCACATTACCCACAATATTCCCTTCTGTCTTCTATTATCTTATCAGTGGGAGACAAACAACTATTTCAGCTTCATAAAATGAACCAAATGGAAATGGTTTATTTTATAGGGAAACAAAACATCTATTAAAACGAAAGAGACAGAAAACATTGGCATGTAAATTTGTAGGTACATAGTAACGTAAAACGTAATTGCAAAACAAATCCATAAAAGGTTTTTCTAGTGCTCACTGGTAGCTTAAGCAGCAACAGTGTTCATTTGAAGCTAAGGTCAAGCATTATAGTTGTGACATAAGTGGATTAAGTGTGGTCTATGTCACAAGCAATCAGGATTGTAATTCTTAACCTGTGCATCAAATAAGCAGGCCTATATTTCCCAGGTGGCAGTGTTCAAATGGCCAAGCACAAGATCACCAGGGTATTCTCAGTTTGCTGAACAGCAACCATCTCTGTGACTTGCTGGCAGTTAGCTTCCAGACTCCTCCAATCAATGCTAATTTTCCTATAAGGCTCTGTTGGACTTCCAACAGGAAAATATGTCTCAGAGAAGTGCTTCAGTTAGAGAAAAACATGAACAGTCTCACTAGTACAATAGCTACCACGTTGGAAACCAACTGGTAATCCAAACAGGATGAGGAATGAAATTAACTACAATTTATTTATTCACCCACCAACAGCACTGTTCTGACAAAAACACAAATAGATAGTGATCAGATACACATTTAGATCTCTAAACAGATCGTATTTTATAAATAAGTTATTGTTTTTTGCCAACTGACCAGAACTGAACACAGGACTCCATTGTTGATGGGTATTCTGGAGTTAACAGGTGAGCAACTTTCCTTGTATCTTCTCCAAGCACTGTCATAAAGTGGCCTAAAAAACAGTGAGTACAAATACAGCAGGTTAATGCTTGATAGTGCAAATTAACTGTAACCTAGTGATATAGTTGGCATTCCAGGTATAATACATTTGAATAGACACAATCTGTAATGTTAATACTAAAACAATAACTTTTCAAGTTCCTTTGAATTAGGAATATGTAGATTATGCAGAAATGCAACATATGTAGATATGTAGACTCTTTATGCTATATTTTACATTTTCTGACTGCATCACCAGTAGATTTTCTAAAGTTTGCTATTTTTCATTTTAGCTGTCATCTTTTGTAAGTTTGAAAAAAATAATTATCTAAAGCTAGCATTTCTAATAGAAAATTGAGCATTAGGCACAATTACTAGCTGCTTGAAGTAGGAAGAAAATAACCCATAAATGACCTTTTCTATGTTATTGTTGCTGCCATAAATCCAATTTGCAGAACTCACTGGTAGGGAATTTAATCTAAGCACTGGGATGTTCAGAGAAGTGTGAGTCACTAACCTAGCAGCCAAAGACCTGTTAAGTAAGTGAATTACAAATGGAATAGAAGATTGTAAAGAAATTTCGTTCAAGCATTAAAAATCCACAAAGTCAACCCTTTGGACTTCCTCAGTATTTAACAGTAAAATTTAAACCACAGGACACAAGAGGAAACTTGTGGCAGTGAATTTACAATGGAAAATGTATACGAAGTGTTGTAGGAATCTGGAAAAAAAATCAGCAGTCACGTTATGATAACTGATACGTTACTGTTCTTCAGGAAACAGCTGGATGAGATTCTCAGATTGCTTGGCTAAAACCAAACAAGTATAGATGGGCCAAATGGTCTCCTATAATATGTTCTCTGATAATATATCACTCTGCAACTCACAACTGGCAACCCACTGAAGCTAAGCAGGTGTGAGCCTGGTCAGTACCTGAATGGGAAACCTCCTGGGAAAAAAAAGGTTGCTGCTGGAAGAGGTGTTAGTGGGGCCAGCAGGGGGCACTCACCCTGCGGTTCATGTGGGTCCTAATGCCCCAGTATAGTGATGGGGACACTATACTGTAAACAGGTGCTGTCCTTCGGATAAGACGTAAAACTGAGGTCCTGACACTCTGAGGTCATTAAAAACCATTTCTCAAAAAGAGTAGGGGTATAACCCCGGCGTCCTGGCCACATTTCCCATTGGCCCTTACCAATCATGGCCTCCTAATAATCCCCATCTATGAATTGGCTTCATTACTCTGCTCTCCTCCCCACTGATATCTGATGTGTGGTGAGTGTTCTGGCGCACTATGGCTGCCGTCGCATCATCCAGGTGGATGCTGCACATTGGTGGTTGTGGAGGGGAGTCCGCATTACCTGTAAAGCTCTTGTAGTGGAGTGTCCAGAAAAGCGCTATATAAGTGTAAGCAATTATTATTATTTTATTTTTTCGATAAGCTTTAAATTTGATGAAGAATACAAGGTTGAATCCCAAAAAAGTATGTATAACAATTTTAGTTCTACCAACATAGTTAATATTTTTAAGTTAACACCCATAAGTATTTAAAGCTGTGGAACGTCAATTACATTATCACTTAAAAAATTACATTATCATTTAAAAAAATCACTTGACATTCATTTTACCTAAGTATAGTCCAAATCAATGCCAAAAGAAATTTCTGACTCACTTATGGATATCTGAATTAGATTTCAAGCTTATTTATGCCATAGTTATAAATTACACTGTACTAACATATACTAGAGTACATTTTGTCTTGTGGACTTGTTTGTTCCTTAAATAACTAAAAGGGAGCGATGTTGCTTAACAATTGACCAGAGTGCAAACACTAGTTTGATGCATAAAACTCCAATATATTAGCTGACAAAGAAGATAAACGTCAAAATCAGACAGTAAAAAAATAACAAATACTGTAGCTAGCAGAGGGAGTCAGCACAGCCTCACACAGTCCAGCATATTTACCATGCTTTGTTCTGTAAGTCTGATCAATCTGTGGTCCATAGTCCAGGCCATTTGTGTGAACCCAGTCAGCAGTTTCTGTGACATCCTGCTCATAACCACACACTGAAGGACTCTCAAAGCCACAGGTACCTACAGTAAACACACACTATATAAACTGAACAAACAGATTGACACTTCTGAAAAAGGGACCTCTACAACAAGAAGGTATAATGAAAATACCAAAAATGTTTAAAAATAATTAATCAATAAAAAAGGTAGGAAACCCTATCATTGCACCAGTACCTCTGATGCCACAAATCTTCAGATGGTAAAATGTTTGTCATTCAATATCCAAACAACAATTAAGTCCAGAAAACATTTGTGTTTTCTGCACGAAATTATTTATGACATATATGACTTTGGTGTGGAATATACTATTAATATTACCGCATAACATTTACAGAAGTTATAACCACAGAACATTATCCATGTTGAAAATCATTGTTACTTGATGTGTATTGTTCCCATTCATAAGGGGTAGAAATACTTTTGGTGTGCAATGAATGTATGTACCTCATCTACTTGTACAATATTTAAACAAATTAAAAACAGTGGAAAAAATGTATTCTGACTAAGATGTGTTCTGAAAACCAAACCATTTTTGTACTTACCGTGATATGTGCAGACTCCAGCCCTCATAGTGATGTCATCAATGGCAATGAATCCCTGGCCTAAAGGATTCCTCTTCCCAGCAAACTGTACCTGCAGATATGTACACAAACAAATCTTTTCTTCCCTTTTTAAATCTTTCTAAACAAGCATCAAGGATTACTTTCTCACCTGACATATCCTGAGAATATATACTGAGGAGCTTTAAAACATAGCACATACTACATGTTCCATTATGTATATGTTGCATAAACTGGTTTGTTGCATGTTTCTCAGTATATAAAACGTTATCAGAGAATCATTTATTTCACTCGGTTTTCATTAAGGTTGTAGATTTGAGAGCTTGAGTTGAAAAGTCTGATACATCTTCTACTGTGAATATCACCTTTGTTCCTGTCTGTAATCACATGGATTGTGCAGTTTTAGAAGACATGATTAAAAGAGTATCAATGAAAGATGGGTCAGCTTACTCTGTATGATCCCTTCATTCTGACAGTTATGTGAGCATTCAGCCATACTGCATTCTGTGTGCCTCTTCTTGACCACACAACTGTGTCTGGAGATGAATTCTGGAAGCAAACGATATAGCTTCAAATGTTTACTGACCTAAAGGTTATTAGATTCTTATCGTACTCTGTGTCACTTTAAATGTAATACCCAGATAGCTTGTTTTTCTTCAGCATCACTCAAGTGCTACATTAATTTTCATTTAATGTTGTTTCATTTACTCCATGTAAGCAAGCATTTATTGCTGGTGTTCTTTATGATTGTATGGTGTTTACACACAGTACATGTAAGATGAATGATCGTTCATGGCATTGCACACTGGACATGTAGAAGAAGAAGATCACTTTATTAGCCATATACAATTTCTTGCATTAGAAATTTGTATTTTCGCATACCCCAGCTTGCTCTCCATGAGACACACAGACACACAGACGGAGAGAGAGAAGCTGGGGGTCAGACATTTATATGGCGCCTCAGAGCCACCGCACCACCCCTAACAATGTATGGGGAATGTTTTACCAAAGCATTATTATACATGTATATTTTACTATGTAAGTGTACAAAGTTTTCTTGTGTGAAAGGTGATAGTTTGACAGCAACGGGTCATTTTAGCATTTATTTTTCTAGGACAGTTTGCAATGCCTCAAAAGGGATATGACAATGATCTGTTATGCAGAACACTTGAAACATATCTAAATATAATCTGATTTGATAAATCATATCTCGTCACTGCAGGTATAATTCTGCTGTCGACTAAAGAAAAGTCTTCACACAATTAAACAGTTCCATTAACACGTCTCCTGTTCAATTCTGTAAATAAGTGTGCAGTTCATGTAAGCCTGCTGTGTTGGATATGAAATTACATACAGAGACTTCCAATAAACTAATCATACACACTAATAGAGTTGCACACTCTAACCTCTTTCCTTTTTGATGGCTATCTATGATACAAAGAAAATGCAAAAACACACGTACTGTTTGCAGTAGGACATCCAGGGTTGACACCGATGATCCAAGCATATAATACCAGAAACTTACACACAATTCAGTGGTCTCTGATATCACAGGACTAGAGATTACTGCAGTTTCTTCATCCGCAATACCAGATCCCATGATTATTAAATAAAACCCTGTAGGTAAGCAAAGACATACTGAGTATTTAATAAGAAAAGCACAAGTTTTGTATCTGTATAACTGTACATTAAAAAAACACAACTTTAATTAATGCAAGAACAGTGACAGAATCACTCCTCAATCATGACGTGACATTCATGGATTTAGTAAGGAAGTGCTGCATCACCAAATTGCCATCGATATGACCGAAGGCAGTACATCTGAGAGAGACATTGCTCAGATAATATAAATACTCTGCTTTAACAACCAAAAGACTGGTCCAGAGAAACCAGAAAACTGGTCTGGGAGGGATAGCTAAGTCTTTGAATGGGTTCATCACAATACAGCCTTAAACATTTCAGGAAGCAATAACCTCTGCATCACCTGAAAGTACATGGATGTCTGCATTAAAATGAACTGTACGTTCAAAGGTCCTCTAGGGATATGTGACAAGCAAAATCATCATCTTCTGTGAGCTAGAGAACATCTTGTGGCAAATTAAGCAAGCATTTAATTCACCAACGAATGATGTTTTGCCCTTGACAAACAAGCAAGCCAACCAGGAAGTCTCTTTTCTTGCAGGAAAATGCAAGACCAATAGCGGCAGAATTAAAACATCACAACTAAAAGAAAACAAATCTGAGGTCTTGTATTGCTCATTCCTTTTAGCCTGACTTGGGTCTAGATAAAGGACTAACTGACCAATGCCATCAATTAGAGAGAACCACAACTTTCCAACCTTTGTACTGTAAGTTACTGTAGGTGCAACTACAGAAGACGAGTGGTGGAACATCCTTCTCCAGTCTAATCAATCAAGAGCCTGATCAGGACCATGCAGCAGCACTGCCAGGATTGTGATAATGCAAAGGCTGACCATACCGAATAATGAATGTGAAATGTTTTCTTTTTGACAATGTGTTCAGCTGAAAAGATATCATAATTCTTTGATCTGTTTTTTAAGGATTTCTGTGGTTTTGTTATATGTGTATTTAAAATATGTAATTTAATCCATTAGATCTGAGTGTTTGTGCATCAGTACAAATGTACAGTGTCTTGCAAAAGTGTTTACCCTCATTTTAATACTGAAACTTACTGTAAAGCAATTATACCCAACCATCTTGAGGTTTTTGCATGTTTGCCAATTATTCTGTGCAAAGGTGGTAGAAACTTATCCAAAAAACTGTAACTGCTGCCAAAGCTGTTGACACCATATATTGACTCAAGGGGAAGAGTACATATGCAATGAACATACTGTAATTGATTTTTCTTTATAGATATTTAATTTTTTCACCTATAAAAGTGTTCAGTTTGAACATTCTAGTTTTGATTGTAAATATTCACTTTTTACAATACCTTCAATGTTACCAAAAGAATGGTCAAAGAGTGGTCCATTTCCAGGTACATCAACATGGCGCCCTGCCTGGCAAATCCAGTCAAAGCTGTCATTTGTCTCTTGGCGCCAGTTGCAGAGCCCTGGGAATTGAAGAATTTGTTACTGTTTTCTTGTATCCCTAAACTTGTTGATGGACCAATGGCCTCCTTTTCCCTTTGCAGCATCATCATATCTCCCAGTACCACACAGGCATGGCCAGATGTGCACAACACTTTGATTTCAGAATGACATCAGCAGAAATGGAAATTCATTTTTTTCAGCTTTGTGTACACTATAATATCCCACAATAGCCCTCACTTAACTGTTTTAGTCATTTTTAATATAATTAAATTTGACAAATATATAGACAGACTTCCATCATCTTCTTTAATAAATACTACCCCAAATGCCAATCTGTAATGGAACTGCTGTCACTCTGAATCTTTGGCATATTTGCAGCAGATATCAGTCTGCTGCAGCTGGTTAGGATAATCTCTTCAAATAATTTAAGTAAAAAAAGCACCTTTTTAGAACAATTTAAAAAGCAAATAAGTAAAGGTGTCTGCCAGCTAAATAATGGTTCAGACCATTTTCCTGGTTTAGACTATTATCATGGAAGGAAAACCAGATAGCGAGGAGCACAGTTACTATTTTTGAATCCTGGTGGGGGTTTGGGTGTCAGGGTCTCATACCCTGTGGCTGGTAGAGGAAGGGAGATTGCACATGAAAGGCATAAAATAGACAGTTGTTAGAGATCCTAGCTGTGGGTTAAAAGGGAAGTGGTGGCAATGGAACTCTGTGATGCATACTGTACATGTACCGGCTAAAAGAGAGACAGCTTGCCAGGATGTACAAGGATCCAGGAACCAGAGAGGAGATGGAAAGCTCCTGAAAGGCATCCTGGGGAAAGGAAGCCCTGTCTCAGTGCATCAGAAATTTCCCCCGGAGAGGAAATATGGCTAATGATAATTCCAGAAGGGATGATGTAAACAGAAAATTGGTTATTATTACAAATGTAAACTTCCCCTAGCATCCCATGATGCTCATAGTGCCAACAAAGACTGGATATCTGGGAGGCTTTGGGTTGTACAGTCTCCCAAGGAGTGAACCTCAAGATAATGAAAAGAACATTCCAGATGCAGGTCACCTACAGTAAAGAAGCCACGCATAAAAATTTGTGAAGCTGGGAAAATACCACACAGGATTATATCTGGAATCTCTCAGGGAAGGTCTCACAGACTAACTGAACACAACATTTAAAGGACTGTGATGGTGCTTTAACAAGACACCTCCAGAATGGACAATGAATTGGGGATATTTTTTTTTCGATTTCGATTTTTAAGAACTTTATTTTCTTTTCACAAAAAAATACAGGGCATCACACATTAGGAAGCTTTACATTAATATACATACTTAAAACAGTATATATGATCACATCTCATTACATTTTGACACGGTACCTTACATAGCAACAATTTATTTTGTTCTGGTGCAAGTCACATTCCTTACTTAAACATGATATTGTCTTTCACAGCATCTTGAGATACTATCCTATGCCCTCTATTTCCCACAGATTTTCTGCTTCCTCCCTCCGTTCTCTCCACAGATCTCTGAGGTAATAGTTATCTCGGGTGATGAACAGGGCCAGGCTACCTGCTGCCTTGACTGGGACCTCGATGCCTTTGAACACCCCATGTTCCTCACTCTCCACAGGGCGTCTTTCCCACTGTTCACCACGGCCCAGATCCTGTCAAACCCGTTTGGAGGAAGTTTGACAGGAGAGATGCCGTATATAACGAAAGCAGCAGTCAGGGAAAATTGGGGCGAGAGAGCTTGCAACCAGTGTTCAAACTGGGCCCAGAAGGCCTTAGCAAAAAAGCAGGACCACAATGTCACAGTCTCCTCCTCACCACAACCCACCCTAACACAGCGAGGGCTGGGGGTGAGGCCCCTACGGTACAAGAAAGTTCGCACCAGTAAGCACTGGTGGATGACACTCCAGGCTAAGTCTCTGTGAACGTTTCACAGAAACTTAGAGGATGTGTGTTTCCACACCTTCCTTGTTTGGGCTGATGTTAAAATGCCCACAGGGGTCTGCCTATTGTTCTGGGGTGCAACGAAATCTTCCAGTTTTTAGACGCTGACATCTTGGAGGGGAATACTGTATGGCCAATTGGGTGAGATCTTAGAAAACTTTTAACTGTCCCATAAATTGCAGGGCATGTGTCAGAGAGTGGGACATCCAGCTTGGGTCTGACACCCCACACTCTGAACACCTCCCTACCTACCCAGAGCCAGGAAAAATAAGTCCAGGTACGCACTTCAGGTGCTGTTGCAAAGCCTCTCAGCACAGAGGCCAGGAAAATGCAAAGCAGCTTCGTAGCAATATCTGGGACAGACTTCCTCCCTGAGAGTAGCGGCCTGTACATTATTTCCCTCCTGAGTCTTTCCTGCTTCCCACCCCATAGAAATTTAAACATCAATCTCCACAGCACCACCACAACACAGTGTGGGATAGGGAAGGTAGAAGCCAGGAAACTCAAAACAGGCAAGAGCTCGGCTTTGATGACCAGCACCTTCCCTGTCATGGTGAGGTTTCGGTCTTGGACATGGTGAGATCCTTACCTTGTTCAAAACTGCAGTCCATAGGAGAGGGTGGCTGTGTGGGCCTCACACTCGTGGGAGGTAGTGTGGTTAAAATAATGTTAGCACAGGTAGTGTCCTTCCTCACACTGATGTCATCCAGTGCAATGTCACCTTGATCAAAGACGTTTCCTTCTTTTCCTTCAAATAAAATCTGTAATGAATCAGTCACAGCTGTGTAAATTGAAGATATGATGCCTAGGTTCTCTGAGAAGGGGTGGGGGTGAAGCACCAGAGGCACAACCTGTAAGGACGCTAGCCTGGAGAACAGGTTGAGCCCTGTGGTCCAGTAGTCACTGATTCAGGCCTGGACTATATTATAACCTGACTATGACCAGGATTTCCCAGACAGTAGCACACAATTCACCAAGCAGCACAGGACTTGGGCAGACATGAGTCATTTACAGTATCTTAGGTTTGCCATGAAATAGTCTCTGACCTTGAAGACTTTCTCCTTTTTTCATAAGAAAAGCCACTTCTCCAGTCAATGATAAGTTTTCTTACAGTCACATGTGCTCACAGTATCCTAGCTTCACCTTTTCTAAAATTTCTTATGCTTTTAACGTGTGTTCATTGAGACTAACATTAAGATAAGATCACTTTATTGGCCATAAACAATTTCTTGTATTAGGAATTTGTCTTTTCGCGTACTCCAACTTGCTCTCCATGAAACACACAGACAGGGAGAGAAGCTTAGGGTCAGAGCACAGGGTCAGCCATTTATACAGCGCCCCTGGAGCAGTTGGGATTAAGGGCCTTGCTCCGGGGCCCAATGGAGTAGGATTCCTCTGCCGGCTGCAGGATACAAACCAGCAACATCCAGCCACAGGTGCAGATCCTAAGCTGCAGAGCCACCGCACCACACCCTTACTATACTTGATTATGTGCAATAACAGTAACTATTTAACAACAATAATAATAAGAAATATAAATTTCTAATAAATATTTATGCGTATATTAGAACTAAATTATACGATGCTATTGCCTGACTCCTCATTCACTTTATGTATGTACTCTGAATTTCTCTGTAAATTCTAAAATCTCATAAAAGACATCAAAGGAAACACCGAAGCACAATACATCTGTTTTTATGGAAGGCTCTCACCTGATATCGCTGTGTAGTTACGTAATCCACCCTTGCTTCCAGCCAAGCATCTCCTTGGTCCCCTGTCATGCTCCAAATAGCCTGGCATCCATCAGCATCTTTAATATACACTGTAAGAGTCCCCTTCACTAAAGAAAAAGAAGGTGTCAGTTTTAGGCTGATGTTGATTGCTGATATGAGTTTCTTTAAACCACAACAAAAATGTATTGAGTGCATCTACATTAACAAAATAACTCATATCACATTTGATCTAGTTCTGGTTTACCATTATAAGTGGCAAATAATGTTTTTTCTCATATACTAATAAATACTAAGTATTTAATTGCTTGACCTACTCACATAGGTGTATCATTCAAACTTTAATGTGGAGCTATTAATTTTAGTACACATATAAATAGAATCAAAAGAAACTTACTCCTTTGGAATGACAGCACATACCATTGACAATGTTTTAAAATAACCAGTATCTGTATCTATCCTGATTTGCATGCACGGATGTTTTATTACAAAGTTAAATAAGCATATTCAGTAACTACTGCATGTATCATGCAAATGTGACTATTAATTAAACAAGGGATTAAATATTTTAAAATAATGAAAGACTATTTCAGGACCAATTGTTAAGCAAAGATCTGAGATACCAAGTAGAAAGTTAATGTTTTAGGATTTAACATGTTTCTTTACTTCTTAAGTGCTGTGGGTGCCTGGAACTATTTATGCAGCCGTTATATAAAAATAGATTCCCCTAGGATTCTTAAACAAAAGCCTAGAGAACATCCTCAGTTCAATAAGTACCAAGTGATCAAATAAGAAAAATGGGCTGAATTACCTCATTTAATTTGTGACCTTTGTTGCGGTCTTAAAAGAAAGCAACAAACCCACTAAAAGTGATTTCTGAAGAAGTATTCACATGCTTCATTTACATAATCTGATTCCACCTCTAAGCTATATAGTACACAGTGTTCTATTGCAACAATTATATGTATTTGTAACCCTTTTGTTATTGCTGATAGCTTGGCACTTATAGTCACCTTGTGAGTCAAACTGCAATTTACTTTAATCTTTGGGTTGGAGCCAGCCCATTGTAGTCAAAATAATTAATTGATGTTTCACGGATTGTTTCTTATCTTTTACTAGTTAAGCTCTGCTTCTACTGCTTCACACATCCGATTTCTATCATTTATATGCACAATGGAGAAACAGACTCCATTGTTCATCTGCACAGTATAAACAAACAAAATGAGCCAACTCAGAAACAAAAAAGGTTTTAGAATGTATACTGTATATATATATAGAACACATCTGGAACTTCAATACCATTTCACAGCTTTGTAATCTCTTTTGTGTTTACAACAATTCATATACAGTACCTAACTATTTTTGTCATGTCCAATGTGAACAGGGTCCTCATGGGAAAACAGGCATCCCCTGTTCTGTACTGCTCAACTTCTGGAATAGGAGATACCATCTCTGAGACACAGTAAGACTTACCTATAGTAGAAAACATGTGCATATGGTACCAGAATGTCAAGCATGCAGCAGAGGTTGGTTCCATGTATTCACTCAAAAGATGTGCAGTTTTGTCACTGGACATTAAGCCAGTCATGAAGAACACATAGTGTCCTATAACAGATCAAAGCACACTTTAATTGATATCTCACTTCTCATCCTGGTCCGCTGTATAGTGACCCGCTGCATTCATGCTGAATAGATACTGAACAGCTCAACATATCTACAGGAGACAATGTTAAGAACTACTGTACATGCAAAAAATATTCCAGTTACTCCATTGATTCACGGATGAGAAACAGAAATGGTTCTCCAAGTATTGAGTTGTCTTCAGTGTCGCCTTATTGCTCTGATTAACCTTCCCTAGATAAAATTAAAATTTAAGCAACATCACAGTGTGTAAAAAAGTCAACATCCTCAGTTATGCGAAGTAAAGTTAAATAAAATCTGCTATTTGGATACATTCTACAAGCATTTCAGTGTTTTTTACCACTGTGTTGGGTGTATAGTTTACTGCTGATAGTGAGTCAATATTAGCATACCCAGCGCAGAGTTGGTAGTGTGATCTACAGAAGGCCCATAGAGAGAGTTAGGAGAAGATCCTGAATTCCAGGTCCAGTCCAAATCGTCTCCTGTGTGAGTGTTCAGCCAGCCGCACAAGTCAGTCTCAAAGTCACAGAAACCTAAAATAAAAACATACACAACTGATCATCTATAAGCTTAAATATGATTCTTAAAGGCATGGTCACAACCAGTTTTACTAACACACTTACCTATAGTATGCCTATAGTATTACCTATAGTATGCACTCACTCTGAAACCTCATTACATATGAAGTAAGAGACAAGATGTAAAAAGGGTTAACTTAAGTCAGTTCTGCCTGAAAATTAGACTTCTAAGCAACCGGGGTTTATGGCCCCCCCTACCATAACACCGAATGATGTCCGAAGCAGCAAGGAAGGACTATATAACCTAAAAGTTTGTACCGGCACATCAACAATACTTCGGTTTTGTTGTTTCTTGCGGGAAACAAGACTTCGGCTTTATTGTTCCTTGCATGCAATAAACTCATCTGTTTTACTTCATCTCGGGACCCAGAACCTTATTCTTTCTGTTACAACACATAGCTTGGAGCCAAGGCAAAATGAGTTTATTTCACTGTTTAATTAATCTCTGTTCATGTTTTAATTATACCCATTGGAGTTGTTTAAACAAGATTTTCTTAACCAGGGATTTGGGATCCCCAAAAGGTCCTCACTATCTAAGGTGTTCTTAAGAAGCAGGAACAATTTTCAGTTTAAGTCTCATTCAACAAACATACAGTACATTTTCAACATATACAGTACACAGGTATCAAACAGTTTTATAAATTTTACAAGTGGATCTGCACTAATGATGGATCTGGTGGCTGGGTAATTGTATCATGGTTTATACTAATTATATTTTTCAGTTTAAATTTGTGTTTATATTGGGTGTCCTTGTTGAGAGTGATTTCGCTGAAAGGGATCCCAGAGGTGCAAGCATTTTTGGTTTAAGACAAGCTAATTCTTAATTGGTGGCAGCATTTATTCTAGCAGAGGTAATCTTACCACTTAACATCATTTTATCAGCTCTCAAAAGCTAGGCATTTTATTTTCTTATATCTTTGTGACAAAGGACATATTAGCCCACAGACAACATGGAATATTTGCAAAAAACTGTAGTCTACAAATTATTACATTTATATCCTTGTTTATATGCAAATTCTAAGTATTCTAACTTATTTTCTACATTTAAGGTTATTTCCCCCTAATTATAATGAGAAGAACAATGAAAAATTATTAAAAAATTAGAAAGACACGTCACAATTATGCCTGTACTGTCTTCTTTTTCTTCATAAGAAATCAAATGAAGCTGGTGTGCGCACGAAGCAGACCCAGCACAGTCTCGTTCTCCTGATTTATATTTTACAACTTACAGCTATTTTAAAATGTAATGGAAATCTACTTAATGAAAATGGTTTGAGTTTTACAGGTGTTTGCGTTGAGAGAAAAATAGAAGTTTTACAGTGTATACAGTATATCACAAGGGTCTTTGAATGTACATGAATAAGAACTTTGCTTCACTTATATTTAGTCTGTGCAAGGTGTAAGATTGCCAGTGATATTTGATGAAGAGGCTTTCTAAAATCAGAACAATCTCAAGTCTAAAAAAGTCCAAGCTGTCCTTTAAATGGGACTTTTCACAACAGGTGATGGAATAGTTCAGACTATGACCATTATCTGTCAACTTTTGACTCAAAAATGACTAGATGTTGTATTACACAGAAGTTAATGGTCACTGAGGCCACTAAGGTCATTATTAATGGACCTGGGGTATTTTTTGTCAGATGAATCTGTTTCTCTAACAAATATGAGGGCAAAAAAAGAAGTGTTTTGGAAAACACTTTGTTAGTCAAAGTGCGGCTAATATACAAACCTTCTGGAGGGCAAGGACCATTAAGTATAAGTAGGTCATCAATCGCAATATCACCTCTCTGGCCATCACCTGCTACAACTTCAAATATAATCTGAAATAGAAATTAGTAAGAAACAGAAAAACTTTCTGTATGACATAAAAGGAGTCCTTTAAAGTGCACTTGTTCTGGGTAAATGAAGCAATAGGATCTTACGTGAGTTTAGTTTCAGCCTCACACAGTCATAGCCTTTAGTTTTAGAAAGGGAAAGACTTTCTTTCTGACAAATGCTTCATCTTCACAGTTATGGAAACAAATTAGAAAGAAGTGACAAGTGTTGAGTTGCTCTGAAATTCAGCAGGATAAATTAATCTATTTTGACAGAGTATAAGTGTGAAAAACCAAGGGAAATATGTCAAATTCTTATTTCTTCTTTATCTCTTGATGGACTAAGTAATGACAGTTTCATCATTAGTATTTAGGAATTAGTATTAGGAAGACTAGTCCATTCCTCAATCTGTTTATGAACTTATGATGCAAAGCATATACAGTACATAATTAGAACATTTTTCAGTGAAATGGAAACTCCCACTCAAACCATCTCAGGATTTACAGCCAAAAGACTTTAGAACAAATTGCACTGATTAAGCAGCTGCAGGTTATGTAATAGTATTTAACTTTTTAAAGTTAATATGTGTTTCTTGTATTTGTGTGCTGTGATTTTTAGAACTAAGATTTTGTTGAAAGAAGGAAAACTGATGACTGCATTCCTCAGGCCTGGATATTTCCAGATTTAATACATATTCATAAATTTTGATCTTGGAAAACGTTATGATGTCTGAGCACCTGACAGTTGTTACATAAAACGTTTTGCTGGAAACCTTGATTAGTGAGTACGTTTGGTCAAGACAATCACTTGCAGTCAATCAGGAGAGTTAATCAGACATTCCACCAAGTGTTTTTTGCTCGGGATCAATAGGGCTGAGCGAAATGCAAAGTACACTTAATAAAGAAATTTCTTAAAAAGGTCATTCTAGACTTCACTTGAAGAATTAGACCTACTTTTGCAAGTGTATTTTTATTTATGTAAATTGTGACTGAATTGTCCCCTACCTGGTACTGACTTTCATGACTGAGTATACTAACTCTCCCGTGTCTCCATAAATTGCCTTGGTTTCCTCTTTTTCTCCACAGCAGAACTTTTGATTGCTGATACTTCTGCAGGTAGATGCTAAGTGCACCAATATTCTCTCCCTCCATGTGATACCAGAATTTTAGACACTCCCCACTCCATGGAGTTGGCTTGTTCAAATGGGTAGCTATGCTACCCGTGAAACCTTGTGGCCACTTCCAAAGTTGTGCACACAGGTAGTAACCTTTAAAAAACATACCAGAAAAACACAGATGGAAGATAATTTTAGAAATGGCAGTTATCCATGCTTGTATCTCATTACTGAAACAATTCAGATCGCACTAACTTATTTTACTGTCTTTTAAATCAAAACATGAGCTGACATTTTAATGGCATTGCCCATAAATTTTTTCTGCATTAGGCCCTGTCTTTATCATGATATACCGTGTTTCAGAAAAGAGCAGTATTAAAATGCAACGGTGGTTTGTGAAAACATAGTGTTCTGTTACATGTGGTACAATTGGGATTGTACGTTGCAAGCGTTAACCGTGCAAAACTTTATGACATATTTCTTTTAATTTAATTTTGGTTTGGTTTCATTTTTGAATGTCAGTTTTTCCTTATTACTCACATATCAGAGAAAATGAAAATTCTTTGTTAAGATTGTATAGTTTACATTATTTATACTGCTAATTTAACACCACACTGTTTATTTGAAATGATGTCTAATCTAGTTTAAATGAAATGCTTAAAAAATGTGAATTTCAAGTGAACAGTGTATGTAACAATTATTATTAAATATTATTTTATTTTAATATGCTTTGTTTAATCAGTCACGGATACTGTATTTGTTTTGAAACACCTACCAATACATGTGGAAGGTTAAAAGATTCATCTGAAGCAATATGATTTGGATATGATTTCTCTAAGGATGCAGTATTTCTTTGAAATAACATTGCTTAAAAAAGGTATTAGAAATATTCTAACTTGGACTTTGGTTCTAAGCAATAGCATATCAATAGTTGATTTACTCACAATGAATAACACAAGAAATTTAGGTATTTAAAATTTACTTAGGATTAGGTATAGATATGCAGGTTTGTATATGCATTTTTTCCAGTTCCTTGCTGAAGAATGTAATACTGCAAATATGGACACACATATACACAAATATAGACACTGTCTGCCAAAATTATTGTAATGAGCTCTTGAATCTTCAATGCTATCACACTACCATCTACAATCCTTCCTCATCTCATGTAAACTCCTAAAATATACCTTGTTTACCATGCTCCTTTCCTCACATATACATCTCTCCACATAACCATGTGTATCTGTGCTTCTCCCCTCACACATCTAATGCCTAAACAACTACATCCCATTTCACTTGACCTTTAAGAAAATATCATAATCTTAGCCACTGAATTAATCATGGAAAGCGCTCATTGTGGTTCTCTTTTCTCCGGCTTCCCTTACATGACAACAAACTGCAACCTCAAGCAAAATACCGATCTTAACCCTGATCTGTAAACCCCTTCAAATGAGAGATTATCCTACCCAATATGAGATTGCTTCTTCTTTATCAAATGAGACCATTTCTAACCAACCTAACCTCTGTTGCACCCGCATGCAAATGCTTGTATCAAGTGTACAAAACACACTCAGAGTGACAAATACACTTCCTACAACTGGTTTTTCTATAAAGCTGCTGTACGTATCACAATTAAGATCTGATATTAAATGTATATTGGACTTTTAACTATACAGTAAGGCTGTTATGCTTGTGCTGTTATGGCAACCAAGGCCAAATATCTTAGGATCCTGTGCAGAGTAATTGAGTGTTCAAGAGAGTGTCGAGACAATAGGCAAAAGCACGGTTGGGTATCCAAAGCCGTATCGTTTGTTGTTAATAGGTATCCGCTGAAGCCGATAAGCTCGTTTGTGAGAAATACTCAGAGGACCGGTGGTTGTAACATGTACTCCATGCAATATCACTAGAATATCACTAGAAGTGTAAATTCTAGGAAGCACATAGAGTTCAAGCATATCATTTTCACAATAACGTATATTAAACCAGATCCTAGTCTGTTTTTAAGTGAAAATTCTCCTTGATGGAATGAATTATATACACCCATTTAATCAAACAAACTGGAGCCGTTAAAGTATTATGATTAAAATCATTGCTAAATATAGTGGGAATATACAAGTCATGTACTGTATCTTCATTACCAGCAGGTGTGCCTAAGGTATGGTCTTCAGCTGGGCTGGACAAGTTGCTAGAAAGTTCCCCTGAAGTTCTGGTCCAGTTGAAGTTGCCTGTTGAGTCATCCTGCAGGCCACATTTTGAGACCTCGAAGGTGCACTCACGCTCAGCAGGGCAGGAGCCATCAAAACTGTCAGCAACTACAACGTCATCTAGCCCAATGCTGCCCTCTGTTCCACCTTGAATAGCTTCAAATATAAACTGCCACAGACAAATAATGATATATTAAAAAAAACACTAGACTGGTTGCATGAATATTTATGCTACAATGACAATGTACTGTAGTTTCTAGCTTCACCTTATTATGAAGCTATTTGTCAGCAGGCTATAATTGACCACATTCATTTTTTATCTGTTTGACGAATGCATTTATTTTCACTGAGCACTCAAGATAATTTTCTAATTAACTTTAATGCAATAAAGGGGAGTGCTAGGCCTTATGTGCAGTCATAAAAGCAAAAGGCTTTACTATATGTCAATAGCGTGGATAAAGTAAAACTGGTGAGTATGTAAGATGTTTTCCATGTAGCCAGTACCCAAGACAAAATATATTTTCTCAAGTTTCCAGCTGATGATATTGTTATCTTGTAGTATCTCTCGTTGTGTTATTCAATATTCTAACCTGAACAGGGTGGTTATATTCCAGAATCCGAAAGTCAGCAAAGTTCCATTTGTTTCCTTGTGTTCCACTTCTCATCCAGTGCACTGTTTCCAGCCCCTCTTCTGACTTGGTAAGGAATTTCAAAGTTCCTTAACAAAAGAAATGTTTTGGATTGCTGTGAGCGATCAAGTAGAATTTCAGTTATTTTTCCCTTTACCATTGCTAGAAATCTAAATTCCAATGTTCTCTTATGATTAGGTGATTATAAAATACCTTTTGAAACAGATCCTGCACAGTTGCAGGATTTGTTCAGTATTTATCCGCATTGTGGGCTTCCCAATAGTTATGACTTCACTTGGATCTATCCAAGTATTGAACAACTATTGTACAATTACCTGTATCACAATAGCTCTTCTCACTAATAAAGTTTACTTTAAAATTTCAAGTTTAAACCTGAAAGTGTGCAACATTAATACAAGTAGTTCAGGTGGATAGTTGCATCAGCATGCACAGGCAGTAAAGGAACAAGTAATAGGTTTATTCCATGCTGAAAAGAGAAGAAAGAAAGGTGTGACACCTAAAGAGGGCTCCACGGCTGATATGTTGTGTTTTCTTTCTTCTCTTTTCAGCATGGAATAAACCTATTACTTGTTCCTTTGCAACATTAATACAATGTATTAAAATTTCTATTAGATGATTAAATGCATATGTTGGTTTATTAATCCCACCTCTTAAAACCCTGTTTACCCCTTGTCTTCATGGCTGTAATTGTCCCTATTTGTCTTTTATTTTAAACTAAAGACCAAATCCTAGCTTGTAATTATTACATCTAATAGCAATTTAAAGCTGTAATTTCTCACCAATGCTGCTTCCATAAATGTGGTACCAGAAACTAACACATCGTGGTTTTCCAGGGGTCTGGGGATAACTCATAAGCCTGGCTTTTGATGAAGGATTCTGTTTATCTTTGGCAGCAATGAACATGTAATAGCCTGGGGGGGGGAAGGTTAAACAAAATAAAAATGTTCCACATCAAAAATCCTTTCCAGATGACGTTTTGTATGCATGGTCTCCAAACAAGATATGATAACAAAAATATGCTTTTGTAAGCTCCAGAAAAGGTCTTCTGGGGAAGCTCCAGAGGGTTACATCAATGTGACAGATAATGCGTCACTCTTTGCTACACTGACATTTCAGTATTTCTATGTAGTATGGAAGATGTCTCCAACCAAGGTCCTGAGGAGCCCAGCACTCCAGGTCTTGCTTGTGTTGCCAATCAACTGCATAAGTAATAGAACAAATTACTGAGACATCTATTCCAAATCTATTACAAATAACTGAGACATCTATTCCACATATTAATATTGCTATAAACCAGGGATGTGTTTCCATCTTAAATTCCTTACACATAAAACCTAAAACAATGGGTATCATTTGAATGTTTTGCCTAGCTGCAGGTTGGCTAAAAGACAGATAAACACAGGTGATCACAATAGACTTCCAATGGTATACTCTGGTTAATTAACGGCATGGGAAATCAGCTGAGTCAAAGGACACAGCATAAATACAGAGACAAAAAAGAAAGACAGTTTAAAGAAAAGTAAGACAAGGAACATCATCACCCTACTCTTCCTAAAAGCTTGTGACATGCAAGAGGACTCTTCTGATCAGACTTAGAGATTGTATTAAGGCAATGTAATCTGATATTATTTTACATAACTTGCAGTCTTACTTAGTTTAAGAAATTCTAACTTCCTGTATTGCAGAATCTTCAGACTAAAACATTTTCTTCTAGTTGGTAATGCATTTTGAGAACAGGTAGATTGATTCCCATTTCCTTTGGGGCATCTGTGTTACAGGAGGAAATACTTCATATTTTACTTAGTCAGGTATAATATCCCTCACCCTGCTACTTTGTAACAATATACTACCAGTAAAGTAATATAAGTAATTAAGTCTGTAACAGGTCTAAAAAATCAGTAACTGATCAGTAACTAGTTTGCAAGTCTGTGTCATAGAAAGAGCTGCAAAGGTGATAATTACTGACAGGAAGGGTGGCAGCATTTAACCAACCACAGAAAAACAACACTGCTCAGCTGTTCCTTGTCTCCAAAAAAACACAATCCTACAGTATGTCACATAAACTATACTTTTAAATTTTGTTTAAAACAATAATCTGTGACTTGTATGACATGTTGAGCATCCTAGGGGAATTCCAACAGCCAAACATCTGTGGCAACTCCCACCAAAATTAATACACTGAAGGAGGAACTAAAATAACTCAAAAGGACTGAAGCATTGAAGAGCTGACAGCATTCTGGAAGGTGTTTGCCAAAGATTGTCAGAGAAACAAACTGAGAGATGTCCAGAACAATATCGGTTTTACCAACCCATTTGCCAGCAGCCATATCACTCCGCAACTCACAACTGGCAGCCCACTGAAGCTACGCAGGTGTGAGCCTGGTCAGTACCTGGATGAGAGACCTCCTTGGAAAAATTAAGGGGCACTCACCCTGTGGTCCATGTGGGTCCTAATGCCCCAGTATAGTGATGGGGCACTATACTGTAAACAGGTGCCATCCTTCAGATGAGACATAAAACTGAGGTCCTGACTCACTGTGGTCATTAAAAATCCCAGGGCATTTCTCGAAAAGAGTAGGGGTGTAACCCCGGCATCCTGGCCAAATTTCCCATTGGCCTTTACCAATCATGGCCTCCTAATAATCCCCATCTATGAATTGGCTTCATTACTCTGCTCTCCTCCCCACTGATAGCTGATGTGTGGTGAGCTCCTCAAGGCCAGGCCAGGAAGCCTTTATCAATTACTCAAAAACACTGCTCTCAACCACAACTATGGCCAATACTAGTAAAAATGCAAAAAGAAAAGTGATTGTTGCACATTCTATTCTCTGGAAATATGCACCAGAGACCATGAGATAGTAAGAGTTCACAGGGTTCCTGGAGCTCAGGTGGTTACTATTACCCATAGTATCGATAGAATAACTATGATATATCAATAATATATCTAAATGCTAGAAATATTAGAAACAAACTATATGAGATAATAATAAACTATCTCATATAGTTTAAAAGTGGCTGCTCAAAGTGCTTTAGTAGGATAAAAAGAACACAATGAAAAGAGACAGCAGAATTACACAATTACATTAAGGGTTGGAAATACAGCAGTAACGCAAAGGGGCAGACATACTGTAGAATCTTCTAAAGAAGGTTTTGAGTCTAGATTGGAAAGTACTCAGGGAAGGTGACTGTTGTGGTGAGTCTTGCTAAACTGAAGAAGGGTAGGATCCTATGTGGGTTCAGGAAAGGAAGCGGTACCCAGGGAGCTACTTAGTAGATTCTTAATCCAAAGACTTATTGGAAGCCAGAAACCAGAAGTCCTTTAACTGTAACTTTAACTTGGCTTTTAGTCCAAAAGCCAAGAAAAGCTGTAATCCACGAAGAAAAGTCAGAAACGAGAGGGAGTCCTTTAACCGGGAGACAGTCCGAAAGCCATGCAAAACCGTAACCCGAAACACCAAGTCCGAAACACGAAAGAGTCCAAAACCAAGGAGATAATCAGGATGAAAAGCCAAGGATATGTTGATCTCGAACGGTAAACGCAATACTGAGCATGGAAGAGCAGGTAAGTGGTTCTGAAATACATTGGCAGGAGAGGGTGTGTCGGCAGAAGAGCGAAGTGGAAGGTTAGGTGATTATCGCAGTCTCCGCCTACGTGTTGATCGGGATGCCTGGGTCATAACAGTGACTCTCTGGTATCCTCAGAAATAGAATTCCAGAGCTCTGGGTCATAGCAAGAGAATGGCTTGTCACCCATAGAGTGTAGATGGGCTTGGTGGACAGATGAGAGAACAGAATTAGACAAAGTTTGTAAGGTGGGGAGTAGAATGATAGTAAGTCAGACAGGGATTGATGTGCCAAGTCATGCAGAACCTTATCATGAGGATTTTGAAAAAAAAAAAACAGATAGGAAGCCTTTTGCCAGTACTCCAGGATAGGAGTAATGTGATCACTTGCACAAGACCTGGTCAGGATTCTAGATATCAAATTCGGGACTTATTGAAGTTTGTTCAGTGTGGATTTAGATACCGCAGCAAGCAGGGTGTTTTACAGTAATCAAATCAAGAGAAGACGAAAGTGTTGACAAGCTTTTCAGCTACATAGGATATTATTTCAGATAGAAGCTACCAAATTAGCAGGCACTCGTGATACCTTTGTGAACACAGAAACATGGATAAGTGAAAATGATAGAGTCGAATGTAACATTTGAGCACTCACACTACAGGGCAAGGAAGACAGAACAGAGGGAATGAAGCATTATACTGTTTCTAATCTACTGTATACTAATTCTAAAATATTATAAAGGTACTGTATAATGAAATTAAGAATTTGTGTGCAAAATAGTTTCTATGATTTCAACTTTTCTCCACACGCACTATAGGAAAGTCAGTAGCAGAAACCAAAATGGTAGACATGGTTAGGAACTGCTTTTTTTCTACAGTTTGTCAAATCATTACAAGAGGAAATTTTTGTTTCAATCCTGTCTTTTCAAACAATAAAAACAGAGTGAGGCAAACAGAGTTGAGAGAACAATTAGGAAAACCATATCATGATAAGGAGTACATTGAAACTGGCAAGACTTTAAAGAAGTGAGACAGGAAGAAGTAGAATGTTATGGAAACAATAGACAATGGACAGAACAGGTTTAAAAGTTCCTACGAAAAGAACAAAAAAGATGTATGCCAAGAGTGTGTAAAGCAGTAACACAAGTGGTTCTACAAATCAAATTGGAATAATCTAAGGGAAGAGAATCACTTTATAAAAGGATTAAAAACAACAGGAAGAGCTTAAAGAAAATGAGAGCAACGAATTACAAAAAGTGGCTGAAATTATTAGAAAGGGCGAGAGGGCTGGAAAGAAATATTGCAATGGAGACTATATAATAAAAAATAAATAAACTTCAAAACTAAAACAGCAGAAAATTAATATATATATCAAAAACAAAAATGGAAAACTTCTAGATTTAAAAAAACTTCTCAACTTCTTAAAGAGAAATGGCTGAGATACTAAATATATATTTTGCTCAACAAGAAAGACATCAAGTACTGTACATGCCTGCTGCAGCACAGTGACAGTGATCTTTATCAAATTGTATCACAACTGAAAAGGCGGAACCATAAACCCACTCAAGATTGATACAGTTCTAGGGGCCCATGGCATCTTACCGATTGTGCTCAAAGATATTAGATTTTATTTAAAAGCAGCAAGAGTAATGAATTCAAAAAAAGCATATAATCTGTTTTTTAGAAGGGTTGTGATAAAGTTCCTGTAGAGAAGAGTGGAGAGAAAACCCAGAACATTGGCCCCTTGAGTTATTCGTGATGCATTTGGTTTAGCAAACAGAATAACAAATAGTAATAAAGGATTATATTGTGAACTCCTTGTACCAGTATGAAATAGGGATAACTAATTTTGAATAATGTCTTCTTTTAAGATCCAAGTTACTATCTATGAGTAATCAAGCAACAGTTAAAAACACATCTCACTTAGGAGATGTTAAGAGAAAAGGGCAAACTATTAACTCCCACTCTGGTTCATACATTGTCCATAACTCTAAACATAAGATACCTTGGCCAGTAGTGTGATCATATCCTGGGCCTTGGTTTAAGTTTGAAGGATTTTG
This sequence comes from Lepisosteus platostomus, assembly GCF_059453375.1. NCBI lineage: Eukaryota > Metazoa > Chordata > Actinopteri > Semionotiformes > Lepisosteidae > Lepisosteus > Lepisosteus platostomus. The sequence goes on from NC_142618.1 coordinate 40,234,898, forward strand.
TCCATTTTTTCTCTGCCAGTCAATGTCATCTGTCTTGTCTTGGTACCAGGCACACGTATCTTCCTCATAGGTACACGACAGCTCAGCAGCCCCATGTGGAATATCTCTCACAGAGCAGCCCTCAAACTGTATATCATCCAGCACAATGTCCTGCTCACCCATGATGGTTGGCACCACAGAGAACAGCAACTGATGGAAGAAAACAGTGATCCAACTAAATGATTCAAAATTATGATGGCAAAATTACTTTAAATAAGAAACTGCACATGAAACAAAACTGTAAAATGCAGTTATGCAGTAATACATACACAGTAATTTCTAAAAATCCTGTAATTGAGTTAAAATCAGATCTTAGTGATCTGAGATCAGATCAGTGGTCCCTTCAACACCATTCCCGTTCAATCTTTCCCTGAAGGGTGAGACATGAACGCTGAAATTACCTGCAGCAACAGAGGCCTGCTGATCCCTGATTTCTGGGATGTTATTAGGAAGAACCTGAGAGGACAACTGGATCTGGGTAAAGTCACTGTGGCCTTGAACCTTTTCCATTTGTAAACTGACAGGGGATGTACACCCAAATATTTAGAATGGTTTTGTAACCTTCTCAATACTGATAAGCATCACATGTTCATTTTCTGGAGTCCTCTTTAATCTACAATATTGTTTTTCTATTTTTCTAGATGTTTCCAATAACCTATGAAGTCCTTGTTTAATTTTTACTCAATTATTTAAATGTGTGATTCTAATCAGTGCCTTATTTTGTTAAGTAAACAATTTTTGTTTTGGATAAAAATTGGAACCTTCAAATTGGGTTCACTTATTTTGTACATACTCTGATTCTTAATTATACATTTTCTCTATTTCAGATACCATTACATCTCAGAAGACATTATGTTAGTAAATACAAATCCTTGTTAACAAAACATTGTTAAGAAATGACAGACTTTGATTAAACAAGGGAATCAAGATAGGAAATGTCATAATAATACTGGGGTTCAAGCAATAGGTAAGGAGTGCTTATTATTTGTATATTAGTACAAATTATGTGTTTATGCAATGTAACACTTGACAACGTATTAAGGAATGTTAACTCAGAAGTAAAAAAGCAAATGCATCAGCAAATGCATGAAAGATAAAAAAAACAACAAGTAATAATAAGCAACCAAACCTTGAAGCCTCTTGGCCTATTTCCAATAGGAACTGTGACATTCAGCCACTGTGAATTCTGATTCTCTTTCATCTGCCATAAAATCTCTGATGTAGAATGAGTCATGACCGTCAGTGAGATTGTAGAGGGCACTCCAAAACTGTTATGGAGGTGATACCAGAAGCTGGAAAGGTTCAAATTAATGTAGTTAAATATCCTGACAGGGCATAATGGAAAAAATAATATTAGGAAGCCTTTATAAATTGTAAAGAAAAAAGAAAATTGCCTTCCAGGGTTGGTGAAAGGCTGGGTGCTTGGTCTGCAAAAATACCGAACTTTAGTCTGATTATCCAATGTCGTACAGCTGGTCAGGAGTTTACTGGGATATTCTTTGTTTTCTGCATAATAAGTATGCCCATGACTTGCTGGGCCTGTTAGTGTTAGCGAGAACTCTACCATTAACAGCAGACTGAGAGATTGACAGCAATGAACATAGTACCACAGCTCTACTTGATAATAACTCTCCTGACGACACTGCAGAGCTCACAGTGAGTCAATTGGCGGATGACTCTGGCATATGCACTGTTCATGGAATAGCACGTTTGGTCCTCATAGCCACAGGATTTTAGAAGGCTTTTAGCCTTCAGCAGAGTTGATTAACAATTTGTGATTTCAACTGAGTTAAGAAAAGAAAATTATCTGTAATTTAAAATGAATAAGTAGTTACATAAATTAATAACTACTACACTAGTAATACTAAAGACTGTGACCTTTATAGTGTATGAAAAACCTGTTGAAATTAAACAAACCAAGACCACCTCCAATCATCTATTCAGGTCACCTATTTCCTAATACAGTAACAGAATTCTAAAAAAAAGTATTCTTGGAAAGCAGTATATTTTTTCATATACTGTATACTGTATTTATTCTTTCGGATGTAAACTAACTAAAGAAAGACAAAGACACAGAATTGATTCTTTTAGCATTTTGTCATGGCTTACCTACAGTAATACACTAGTTCTCTTTGTATCTTTAAAAATACAAATAAATTATGCACGTACCATCCCTGTATATAGGTCATGAGTGTGTCAGTTTCTTATTTCAAAAATGTTGATATTTACAAAATGTATGAAGATCCATGTAAATTGAAATATTTCACACTTTGATCTTTCAATTTAAAATTAAAATACTGTTAACTTTAACAGAACAGCATGAGCCAAAAATGGTGTACTTCACCTCATTTGACAAGCCAAGCCAGTAGGTCCAAGTACAGAATTTTCTAATTTTGCTTCTGACCACAAATCTGCTGACAAACCGTCTACTCGCATAAAATGACCTGGGGAGAACGAAAAAGTCAGCATGACAGTATATTTTACATACAGTGTGAACAGCATGATTAGAAGCTTTCATATCTGAAAATGAAATACACAAATTTAGAAAACGTACTGTACTTCATGCATACAGGGGCTTAATGTATGGGTGAGACCATTAAATGTCAATGAATGCATGATATGTACTCCCACAATAATTCAGCAACTCAACACTACTGCTACTGTATTGTATATATACTGTAAAGTAAATATTGTATGCGACAACACTGTGACCCAGTGGATGCGTCATGCTCTAAACACGATAAAGTCTTCTCTCTCCCACACCCTTGCTTAGAAATAGGTGTCCACACTCTGAATGTGACTGTCTCCCATCTGTTCATACTGAAACAGTTGAACAGATGTTCATGTTGAGTTATTCATTCATCCACAGCCTCATTCTGTGTGCTAGTCTTTCTTACCCGAGGGGGTCAAGGTGGTATGGTCTATTCCGGGGCTGGCAGTGGCATTTGCCATTTCACGTTTCCATTGGTAATTGTTAGTGCTGATGTCTTTCCATCCGCAGGCAGCTTGTTCAAAATCACATGAGCCTGGCAATACACAGTTGAAAGCTTGTGCTTTATTTTCATTCAATAATTGAGAAAACAGACAAAAAGTTAAGATTTATACTAACTGTTTCAACACATAAAAATGTATATAATCATAGCGACTAATAGCTTTAGCAATTATTTTAGGATGTGGTTCAACCTTTTGTATTTTGTTCCTTATTCATTTAGGTTTGTAAGCACTGTGTGGCACTTCATCTGAAAGGAAACTGATTTAATGAACATTAGAAAATGAACTAATTCCCCTTTTGCAGCCAGGGAAAAAACTGAGAAAATAAAGATCAGACTTGCCACAGAGATCCTCATCAGAATTGTCAGTGCAGTCACCATGGAAGTCACACACCCTGTCTAGAGAAATGCATTGTTGGTCGTTACACAGAAACCTGTCTTCAGGACAAATTGGTGCTATGGCATTCTGTAAAGGACCTGAAAAAAAAACTCAATAAGTGGCATTGCCAATGTATCATTTTGACAAATAAATGTATTAATCTTACCATACTTACAGTATGTGGCAGGGTTGTCTCTCCTACATTTCTTAAACAATTATCTTAACAAATTGTGATAAAGATGTTCGACATAATTTATTCATTTAAGGTGCACAAAGTACAGTACGGTCTGAGGCTACAGTGCAAGACTGTTAAATAGATTAAGTTTATCATTACATTAAAAAAATATAGAAAAAATGGAAACTATTTAGATAAAAACAAACATTTTCATATTTCTAAGGCACCTTTTAATCTAATTTCTTGAACAAATTACTGACATTTTTAAATAAACGATTTTTAAGTTGCAAAGAAAGCATTTCAAGAACTGACTATAAATCCTCAAACATGAATTCCCCTAAATTAAGATAAGCAGTTTCAGATTCAGATTCAGTTTTTATTCTGTGAGATGGAACTGTACATGAAAGTACTATTACAGCTGTTTACCACTGAGCAACTGGCAGTCCCGGGAGAAGGAGATGTCATCCACGGCCATGAATCCATTAAGCCCACCTCCTGCCACACCTTCTAGTACAACCTCGAAGGGGTGGCCAACTGAGAGACTGACTTCAGCACTCAAGAAGGAATCTTGCTTTTCCTCTCCTTTTGCCCATTGCTTTACAAGTGGCCCTGACGCTTTCCTGCGTGTGTAGATGTTTAAGGTTCCTACGTTTTCCCCATGCATGTAGTAGAAAAATCTAATCTGGTAAAGAGGAAAGAGTTTGAGAATTAATATCTAAAAAAATGTGTATCATTTTTTTCTTGTGAATTTACATTTACATTATGAAACAGTTCTTGGGGAAGAAGTGCTAGACAATGTTAAGAAATAGGAGACAGTGCATCAAAGAGAAGAAAGTCACAACAGTCAATGCAATATTGAATCTTAATATAGTATTCTCATACAACTAACCTGGCCTTTTGTGTTATCAGTTATAGACAGTTCACTAGCAAATGAGTCAATAAACTCAGTAACAATCCCAAAGTTAGTCTGCAAATTTATTGAAAACAATTTGAACTGAGTTGTAGTTCAACTGAACTCAGCCTGAGCAGACTCCTAATGCAGACTCAGCACTATAGTACCTTTGGGATAATTTTCTAATCATAAGGAAACATACTCTACAGTGTGCTCTATATTTTTATTACAAGTAAACATGGTAGGGAATTGCTCCAATTAAAAACAGTGATCAAGTCAATCAATGGATAGTCCTAAAAGTTTCTCAAATACTACAACATAATCCACACAAGGTACTCCATACTGTCAAAATTATTTTAATTCATAATTAATTCAAGAAAAAACCCATAAACATCTCTTTAACTATAGCACATTTACCTTCCTAAATATTTCAACAATATCAGGGTTTATGTGCCTTCATATAAGAATATTATTGCAAAAAGATGAGAAGAAGAAAATAAGAAAGCAAAAAAGCAAGTTGTTACCTTGCAATCAATCTCTTGTGAGGCATAAAAAACTGGGCTAAATACCCATGCTCTGTGTCCCTGTTTCTTGGGCCCAGCAGTACTGAGGTATAGGTACTTTCCATTTTCACAGTTAGCAGTATATTCTCTTCTAAAGCCAGTCTTGTGAGACAGGTGAAAAAGCTTCCTGGGGGAGCCCCTTTCCCAGGAAAGTTGCACTTGACTTTTTTCTTTCTCCCAGTAACACAAATCTTCCTCAAAATCACACATCATGTGCAGGTGGTAGTCCTGCTCATCGTTTTGGACCTGAAAGCCATCTGTGAAATCATGCCAGCTGTCCAGATTCACACAAGTCCCTTGCTGGCATAGGAATTCCTTCTCAAGGCATTTTAATTCAGGCTGTGACTCAAGAGGTCCACAGTTTTGGAATCCAACATCAATCAGTGCACTGCCTCCTCCCATTGACTCAGTACTAAGAGAGGCAATCACCTGGACCTGCATCACAAAAATAACCAAGCTAAAGCAACAAGTGCCATGTATTCCTAATATTAAAAGAACATAAGCACTGACTATACCTACTTCATGTATTGCCCCGTATGACAAATTTGCTGAGTATGCAGGTAAAAGATGTACACAATATATAACACATTTAAGACCACATGAATCTATTAACAAATAAAATATACATTCATAAGATGAAAAATATATAGTATTGTACTATACATCATGGTCAGTCTTAGGGACAAAACTAGTTATGGTATGTATTTTACTAAGTCACCTTTATGGAAATATCTGCAAGCCACAGTGTTTGATATATAAAGTCTCCTTTTTACAGAATTTTTTAAAGAAAAAGGCTTTTGGAAGGATTGGATACCTCAATACATTTAGTGTTAAGTACTGTATATCACAGTCATGGTCGATTTTCTAGGACCTAAATGGGTTCTCTCTTTTTAAAATGGATTTTTAACTGCCAAATGTGTAGAAAACACAAATTAATAATGATAAATGAGAGACAGCAACCAATCATCTAAATGATGAGAAGAAAAAAACTTATTTTGAGTAAAGAGATTTACTTGAAATATCTAAGCAAATTCAGTTAAAAGATTTCGAGTAAATCTATCTACAAATGAAAACAGATATGCAACAGTAAAAATAAATTCAGTGGACACTTCAAAAACTAGCCATGCAGGATATTCAAAAGTGGCATTCCAAAGGGATTTTGTGTCTTACTGAAAATACAAAAAGAACTGTAAGAAAAATGAGAAAAAACTTTGAAATTAGACATCTTAAAGGCACAAATACTTTTTCTAAATCCTTGTTTATACTTTATTTGCGAGAGTCCTTTTTTTCCCTTGTTAGAAAGAAATGTCATTATAAAGGAAATACAATGCTCTTTCCAAACACTTTTGAAAAGTAACCTTGCAATTTATGCAGAGAGGGACATAGAATTAGTTGTGAGGTAGCTCGAAAGAGGGCAGAAGGACCCCACACCAGAGAGAGAGATGTGCTGTTGGTAAACACTAAAAGCATCTTTGAACTTAAAACACCTGGTGACACTTTGTATAAAGATTGTAACTTTTGCAAATTTCCATTCCATATATCTAATTGCTCCAGTAAATTCAAACCATCACAGCATTACAGAAGTGTATAATATTGTACAATATTGCATTAAGGCAGCACAGCAGTGCACTGATTAGCACTGGAGCCCTGGGTTAAATTCTGGACCTAAATGTGTTAGCAGGTCATGTGTCATTTTCTCAGTGTTTTTATGGTCTTTCACCAGGTGCTCCGGTTTTCTCCCATAGTCCAAGAACACAGTAGTATTGTTGGTTAATTGGCTTCTTAGAAAACCCTGGCCCTGGTGTGATTGGTGTGACAGACACTCACATCTGGAGTCAGTTTTCCAAGAAGCCAGTTAACCTCCCAATATACCTATGGACTGTGAAGAACATACAAACTTCACACAAATACTGTAGCACCCAAGGTCCAGAATTCAACCCAAGCCCCATGTGTTGCAAGGCAGCAATACTTATCTCCGTGCCACTATCCCGCCCCATGTGAAATACTTCTTTAGCCCAATTTGTCCTTAAAACACACCTACAGTAATCTGTGCAATCACAGTTTACTGCTGATCAAATTCATGAGGTAGAATGACTAGAAGCAGTACTCTGACTGACCAAAGCATCAAGCAAAGTTTGATACCTTGAATGTGACAGGAGTTGTAACTAATTCGTTACAAAAACTATTTTCAACAAGCTTCCAGAAGATTGGTTGCTTCTTCTTGTAAATGGAACAAAATCAACTTCACCGTTCATTGGTACCCATTTCAGCATTTGGGTAACCAAATTTCTACCTGTAATCTATCATACAGAAGTTAAAATAAAGGTAAAATATTATTTTTCTATTAATAAAAAATGCTGGGTTTTTTTTGCCATAAGAATCAATGCAATCACAGTTTTCTGCATGAAATGTCATATTTCAGAACAGTACTAACCTGAAATTCTCCATGATATTTTCCAAGATGAAGGACTGCGTGATTCCAGGAGTTTCCCAGGCTTTCCTCCTGTGTCCAGATTACTACTGTTCTATTGTGTTGTACAACTAACGCACTCAGTCTCCCTGAAATAAAGTGCATCCCCTTTTTTGTTTAAATCAAGAATTACCTTGAAAACTTAAACTAAACCCCCTTGAAACCCAAGATAAGGTAAGACAAATCACTACAAAAATCAGTGTTAACTAAGCTTATACAAAAAAAGAGCTCAAGGAAAGATAAAACCTGGTAAACTCAAATAGTATTATTCACTTGCTAAAATACATCCTGGACAGATGCAAGTACATACTGTAACTGTAACTAGAAATTCAAAGTCAGTATCTTTCACTTTTTCCTGGCGAGCACAGGATAAAACAAATTACAGAACGTAGTCACGTAGGATACTGTACCTACCTTTTCCCCATGTGAAATACCAAAAGTGCATCTGACAGGAGGGGGCTGATTCTAGCAGACTAGCTTCCAACACAGCCACACTCTGAACTTCCCAGTTATGCTCTGCATATGTACAGTAATCTGAAAGAACATTACGATTTTCATCATCAACCTCAGGTATTTCAGGCTCCATTGCTCCAGTAAACCTTTTTGAATTGTATTGCCAATACGGTACTTAAATAAAACATGAACATGAAGAGTGAAGTGGAAGCATGGGAAAGTGCTTTCGGAACTGTGGCTGAGATCATGAAATACTGGTTTACACTAGGGATTGTGGGTGTCTGGAATAAGCTACTTAGCCACATTGTTGAACATTGTTGACATTAATACCCTGGATAGCTCTGTGAAGTTGGCCCCCCTTACAAACGGCACAAACGATGAAACCCACCGCATTTGTTTGTGCTGCTTTTGTGCCGGTTTGTGTCATTGAAAGTAGTTTCCCAGACACTTTCATTCCCAAGATATAGCGCCTTCTTTTACAGGTAATCACTGTATGACGACTTTGACTACCACTAACCCCATCTGAAAAGTTCAAGCACCCTATTACTGGTGCGGGGATAAGGATGTCTGCAATTTTGTTTCTCTGTTTGCCCCAGGGGAGGGCAGCGGTTAAATTTGCATTTAATACCTGTATATTCTGTGCTTTTGTGTGAACAGGAAAATTTAATGTATCTCTAATATCATACCCTAATGAGTTGTGGGTTAAAAAGAGAACATTACCAAACAATTGCACATTCTTAAAAAAGGACACTAACCCTAACTAGCACATCTTAGTACTTCATAGCTGTGTCCTTTTTACATATAAAGAAGTTATCAGTTTTTCATTGTGTCCTTCCTAAATAAAAATGCAAATCAAGGAACATTTAAAGATTCAACCTGTCTTTCAAACCACTTATTTATAAAGGTTAGAATTAGCATCTTCCTGTTTTACAAGACCATTGTTGGTGTCTTTTATGCAAAGCAAATCCATAAACGTGAAAAAGAACCAAGATTTTTTTTAGGGGCACTATGTACTAAATTGACCCAGGTAGTTAATAACACGGCTACAAAACAACATTAGAAACTCTACTGTCTCACATGCGGACACACACTGCGGAAAAATATTTTTATTTTCACATAAAATAACTGCAACATGTATCTAAGATGTTAAAAACAGTCATTATCCCTGATTTTTGTATTTACAGTTTTCTAATGTGCAAACAGCATGATGAGGGCGCTGTCCTTTTATTTATGTATTTCTGGTCAATCCACGGTATAGAATATACTGCCTTTGTTAAGTCATCATATTTCTCCCAGCTGAAATCATGTCTTTTGTAGTATGCAATGTACAGTAATGACACAGGACATGTTTGCTTGCCCAGCTCCAACAAACGGCACAATCACTGAAACCCACGACATTTGTCAGTGCTCCAATTGTGCTGGTTTGCGCAACCAAACATTGAACGTAGTGTTTGTGCTGCTATCATTACCAACATATAGTGCCCTGTTTTTTCAGGTCATCATGTGATTGACTACAGGACGTTTACAGGTACAAACAGGTTACAGGTACTTTACTTTGAATTCAATCAACAGTTTACATCTGTAAAAAGATTAAATCTGTAAATGATTGGAGAGGGACAACATGGTGGCACAGTGGTTAGAACTGCTGTCTGGTAGTGATAGTGATAGTTCTGTTCCGGACCTGGAGTGCTATCTGAATGGAGTTTGTTTGTTCTCCCCTTGGTCATGTGGATTTACTTCCAGTGCAAAGACATACTGGTAGGATATGGCTTCTGCATAAATAGGCCCTGCTGTGACTGCATGTTTGTCTGTGTTTGTTCTGCAATGGACGTGTATTCCATCCAGGGTGTATCTCGCCTGGCGCCTGTTGTATGCCATGATAGGCTCTGGCTCACCCATGATCCTGAATTGAATGAAGTGCTAAAAAAAAATGGATGGATGGATCCTACAACAAGGCTGCTCAACTTCAGCCCTGGGGATTCAAAAGGTTTTTGGTTTTCTGCCCACCTGGGCCCTTAATTGCCTAATTATTATTGCCAATTAATTGCTTGCTTAATTGGACAAGCTTTGAAGCCTTTCCTTGTATATAAGTTCACACAATGGACCTAGAAGACTAGAGCTGCCCCCTCATCATACCATGAAGTATTTTGTTACCATCTAGCTAAATAGGCTTTAATTTGATTGTGCTCCACAAGTGTTGATATATAAGCTAATAAATAAGTTAAAATAGGGACTGATTTAATAATACCCGAAAAAGAATGCCATATAGTAATATTTGGTGTTTAGGGACCCTGTATATCAGTGGTAGTAATGCTATTACTGTATGTTGTCTGATAGCCGGTGCCAGCTGGAAGAACAAATAGCAATATACCGATAAAAGACACCACTGCCAAGTTTGAGCTAAAGGGACATCACGAACCTGATATGTACGTCATTTAAAGCAGTAAATTTCAAAATTTCAAAAGCCTGTCTGTGCATGACAGATTAGATAACACGGCTGTTTCCTTATGCTTAGAAAGAGCCTTTGAAAACAATTCTATATCTAAGTTTAAGTGATACTAGTCTGTAGGTGGAGTATTATAGCAGGTCATTGTCTCTTTTAAGAAGAAACAAAATTATTGCAGAATTTTAAATTTATATGTGAATTTAAAGAAGTTAACTAGATAATAGCAGCTTACCACAGAAGAGTTTATCATTTTCATTTCCACAGCTGGCTCTGAAACTGCACACACTGGCAGGTGTAGTTACTCTACTGGACCATTCAAATACATCCTGCTGTTCAGGGGGTGCACAGGATTCTGGATGAACAGCAATGTCCCTGATAGGAATCTCATTGTTGTGTCCTCCTTCAAATGCTTCAACAAGCAACTAAAAATATAAGAATTATTCGTCAGATTGACTAGTTAACATTACAAATGTGATTTTCAGTGCTGTAGTCATCAGTTCAGTTAATAAAGTTAAATATGACCAGATCTAACTAATGTTTTGCTCTGCATCAAATTGAATCATGTTTCAATGAAAAAAACCTTTCAAGAATTAAAAATTATTCATAACTCATAACTATATATGATCTATTTTTAATTGTTCAGACAATGAACATAATTTCCCATTAATACATGATTTAAACAGAAGACATATATAGAAGATACTATATGAACAGATAGTTATGATCGTGTTGCTCATATGGGAGTAAAACTCATATATAGTGACATAAACCATCTTCTACACTGTACAGAATGTGACTAGTGAACTATGGCTAGTTTAATGTGTTTCATTAACCTATTTATTTTGGAAGAGATAAAGACAACCAGTGACAGTATTATGAACAGTCAGCATATTAAGAAAAATCACTGACTAGGTTGTAAAAGCTACTAAGCTCTGTGTGTCTTCTGAATTCTTTATAACTCTCTTAATTGCCTACGAAAACAAAATTATTTTTTCCTTTACATGCGGATGTACACAAGGCAATAATTGCTAACACCTTGATTAATGAACATTTGATTATTATATACCTACCCTATAATAAATCATAAAAATATTGTGGAAAACACCTGGAGTGAAAGGTACACCCTAGCAGTGTCATAAACAAGTTTTTTACTTGAACAGAGAAGTTGTTGTGTAAATGTGATTCAGGTTCTCAAAAACTTCAAAGGAACTTTCAGACAAACAACGAAACTGCCTGTTATTGGTGTGATAAAACTGAATTACTGAAATTCTACAAGAAGCTACTTGATGAGTTTTCTGTATCAATAGGTTACACTCATCCCAAATGTCTCAGTTGGTTTCATGGTCTTCTTTTATTTGAACATTTTGATCTCATGAATTTGTACAGTATGTTGGTGATAACAATCAATGCTAAAGCCAACTCTTGTCATAGAACCTCCTTATTGGAAATATCTGTATACTATGTCAATATTAGCTAGGCTCACTTGCACACTCTCGTTGTCCATGTTATTTATTGTAATCAGATGTTTTCTCCAGGTATTTCCAAGGCCACCTTCCACACTCCACAACTGACTGGACTGCCCAGTGGACAATTTCCTGACTTGCAGTTTTCTGGCATTTCTACCATCCACCTTGTACCAGAACTGAAGACATACTGTTGTTCCTTCCGGAATATATCTGCTGAACAAAAGAGTGCCCTCCGGATTGGGGTTATAAAAAGAGCCATCTTGAGATAATAACAGACCTTGAAAGAAAATAAAACAATCAATATAAGCACAGTTTATATCGATTATGATGTATACATATTTGTAAAGTGAATATTTTAATCAAACCTTACTACTCAAAATGAACCCTTTTATGGGTGAAAGAAGCTAAATGTAGGAGTTTTAGTTTGATTAGTTTGGTTTTTGCTGAAATTGATCTTCTTTCTTAAATAAAGGTAATTAGCTTGAGTATTCAGGTTTTGATTAAACGTGGGATTATTTGTAATTCACCAAAATAAAACATCACTGGAAAGGGGATGAAACTTGCAAGGAACTGCAATACAAAAATAGTTTAGCAGACATGTCTACGTTAATGAGCACTCTACTATAACCTCTTTATATTCCCTTTTAGTCAAGATTTATAAGACTAGATTGCAAAAACTAAGACTAGAGGTCAAAGACGGCCATAATTTTCTTGTTAACCTAAAATATCACGCTTTCATAAGTTCAGAACAGGATTACTCCAACTGTCTTTAAATTTCATTAAAAGAGACCAGAAGAAACAAAGAAGCAGACCTGCTACTGGCAAAATCTCAACATTAACATGTAAATCATTTGCATGGCTTGTTTTTGATTAACCTACCTAAGAATGCAAAGAAGAGTCCTTTCATATTGCCTGGATTCCAGTGTTATGAACCATATTCAGATATCAATCCAACCTAGAACTTCTTTGACCCACAGTAAGAAACCAAAGTTTTCTCTGAATGATTTTCAACCTTGCCAGTCCAATCTCAATTCACTTTTATCTCTGATTTGTGTTATCAGTGAAAAGTTGAAAGTCCAAAATGTTTCTAGCAATATCACAATAAATTGCCTTGCAAACATATTCTGACGCTGCTCACAATATTGCATGTTGTGAAATTACAAAACAAAGCCTACACATTTTTTAATGAGTATTTTATGCAAAACATGAGTTCTCAAACTGAATACATCTAGTGGTAAGGTACAGTAAAATCTAAAGAGAAAAAATGAAATGTGTTAATTACATAAAATTCAGAGCTGTAAGCTCAATATTTGGTGGAACGTCTCTGTTAGGAATTAGAGCCACATTAATCATTTTGTGACTTCTCTACCAATTTTGCACATTGGCTTGGTGCAATTGTTGCCCATTCTTCTTGGTGAGTTGTTCAAGCTTTCTCAAATTGCTTAGAGATTGCTTCTGGACAGCAGTGTATTTTTCTTTCCAAATATTTGCAATAGATTGAAGTCAGGACTTTGCCTGGGCTACTCAAGGACATTAACTTTCGTAGTTTTCATCAATGAGGCACTGAGGCCTTAGGTTCAATTCCAGACCTGGGATGTTATCTGTGTGGAGTTTGTACTGTATATTCTTCCTGTGTTTCATGTGGGTTTCTTCCAGATGCCCCAGTTTCCTCCTAAAGTCCAAAGGGCATACTGGTAGGTTAACTGGCTTCTTAGAAAACTGGCCCTGTTGTGAGTGTGTGTTTGTGTCTGTGTAACACACAGTATGTGTGCCCTTTGATGTTCTTGTGTCCCATCCAAAGTGTACCCTGCTTTGCACCCGGTGTTGCTAGGACAGGCTGCATCTTTTTCGCTAACATGCATTGGATAAAGTGGTTAGAAAATATATGTATGGATGGATTCAACCATGAAGACTAAGATAAGACTTAATTGATCCTGAAGGGAAATTGATGCTTTCACAGCAGGAAAAAGGATATAATCATTGAAAGCAAAGGTAAGGATAATAGCACAAAAATATCAAAGACAATTTACTTTTTAATCATTACAGAAATGGAAGGTGCATTGACCAAGCTGTGCCTCCAAACAGTGCAAGACGTGCAATGACAACCACAGTGTTCAATGGCTGAGATGCAAGAAAATGTCCACAAGTCAACAATATCCCACAATAGCACAACAGTCTAATTCCAGAAAAATAAGCTATTTTTTAAATATGAAGTTTGAGATATTCAGTGCATTAGTTTGTACTGAGTGCACTCAATATAGCGTTTTGGCTTAACATTTCAAAGAAATCTGGTGGCAGATATTTAATAGAAATAAAACTGATGACTCACAACCAAAAGGGCAATGAAATAACTTGCATGAGGTGTAAAGCTCTCAGCTGTAACATTCAAGGATTGAAATTTAATTTCATATACTGTCTGATCCTTTGTCAGTGATCTCTTATTTAAAAAGCACCCAGTTCTAAACATCAGGGGTTGAAGAGCAGTACTGCAATCTCTTATTTTACGTGTCATGGATAAGTACTGAAATAAACTGCATCATATAACACTTATCAGTAAGTTGAACCTTCATGTTTTTTCCTGTAATAAAACAATGATTGTATCTAGAAGTTCCTAATGAATTTCTTATGCTGCAAGTACTTTTTCGTCAGTTTTGAAATGAAGATTGCGATGGGACCAATTCCACAGCCTCAAGTGAGTTTCAGGCCTGTAAAACAATAGAAAAAAAAAACATTTAGTACTGTTGCACTGTTGTAGCTCCAGGTACTCATTACTTACATGGCTTAAACAACCAAAACCACATTCAGCATTAGGGCCAAATTTAAACCCCGGGAAACAGCCACCAGCCCATTTCCAAAGTGCCCTTGTCTGGACTGGAGGAAAGCTAGAATCCCATTTTTTTAGTAACTAGTATTTTGGGAGTATTACTTTCAATACTTTTAGGAAAATATACTTTAAAAATTACTTTTTTCTGTATATATGTTTCATATATTATGTTTGGAGTAAGATCATTATTGAGCTGGGTACGTACCTTCAGGTTTACTGTGGGGGGGTTACAGTAGTGGAGTCTCCACAATAGAAGGCAGAGGTTGAGCTTAGCTGAGGCAGTTCTGTTGTGGGATCCAGAGAGGGAGATGTTCTAGCCCTTTTGTTATAGGTGCCGTTTCTTGACGTACCTTTGCCTGCAGCATTACATATAAAGTAGGACCTTTCGTGTATTCTTTTTGATTGTGGACTGGTTATGGGGGAAGATCAAGCCCTGTGACAAAGATACAAATATACTGAAGGTTTCCCAGTTGAAAGTACTGCAGTAAAAAGCTCTAGCTAAAAAGGCAGCTCCCTCTTTTCTGGGAACTAAACGGAAAATCACATTTTTAAACCCTTAAATTAGGAATTTAAAACAGTTAACAGGATTTCTGTGTACTTTCCTACTTGCAAGACAGCATGAACATACCGTCTCAATTTTCATGAAAGTATTAGAATTTCAACCTGCATTTTGTAGGCCAAGAGGTGTAAGAAACCCAGTTTCTTCCTGTTACAGAATAAATATAGGAAAAATAAAATTTATAGATTTAAGAGAGAAAATGTATACAGCAAACTGATCTATTAAAGAGACTCCACTATAAGCTTCAGAATATTCATTATTTAAATTACAAATTACTAAAGATTAAAGCCAAATATCAACAATAATAACTTGAGTCTAGAAATCTAAACATCACCACTTTGTGCTTTAGCAAAATATTACCGATTCAGGTGGTAGTGTTAAGGGCTATAGACGTTTCCTTTTTTTAATTGTCCATTTTCAGAAAGCGTAGAATTAGGACGGGGAAAAACAAATGCAAAGGTAGGGGGTCTGTACCCAGGAGAAGGCACTACTACAGTTTATTTTACATTAGAAAATTAATATTTCAGTTTAATATCCATCTGCAAAAATAATCATGTTTAACAGGAGGACAAAATCAGTGTAAATGAAAACAGCTTGAACCCTCAAACCTCCAAACACATCCTTTTACTGACTTCTTTTGAATTTCAAAAGTTTAGAAGTCTCGAGTGGACAGTGGATTTTGGCAACGCTCAGAATGATACTATACCTTCAATTTAACACGTCACATGTACTGTAACCATGGACTCACTGTGGAATGTACTCATTTACAAAATCCCAATTGATTTTTGTTTCTAAAAACTCAAAGAGCATACAAATTGTCTAGGTCAACTTCACACCTGTAATATAATGAGGGTTAAACAAATGCATTTTCTTTTTTTTTTAATGTTTTCAAACTAATCTTATTGCACAAATGCTCATTGTATTGTTATATTAAAAACATGTACAACAAAAATGTACAACATTTTCAAATTTAGAAAATGGCTTTGTAAAAATGAATGTTAAGCTAGTGGTTTATGCTTATTTGCAAACCACTGAAACACTTAAAGAACAGAGACTTTACTGTCCAAACATTTTACTGTGCAAAAACAAATCTGGAGGCAATACTTGATTGTCTCCTGGAAGAGACCTCTGCTACAAGGCCAACACATTGAGGTTCTTCATAGCCTCTTCCCCTAATTTCTCCTATCCCACAGATATCGCATGATATCTTCACCCAAAACAGGACTTCACTGCAAACAGGAACAGTGAGGAAATCAGAAGTTTAAAAGCAATGTTATACAAACTAAGCAGGTTCTGAAAGACTGAAAGAGATTCTTCTAAGGTGCACATCATATAAACTAACATTTACAATGAATAAATGCTCACTGAGCTCAAACTGAAAAGAGGCTGCTTATGTAGTCGTGCATGTTTCCATAGTAACCAACGATCCAAGCTGCGATCACTGTGGTATTGGTGTCAAAATGTTTTCTGACTGGGTTAAAAACTGGACTGGAGGAGAATTTCTCACCACTTCCATGTCTTCTTAGACAAATGTTTGCTGCAATTAAATTACCTATTCAATGGCAGAAAAAAAAACAAGCGCCTGCATATAAAACAGCTGACATACAGTAAATGCAAAAAGATAAAATAACTAATTTTAAGACATTTTTGCCCCACTTAAAACTATGTTATAAGCAGCACCGCTGACTTCTTTGTAACCTTGAGCTTTTGCTTTGGTGCCAAGGGTTGCAATAACTTGATTTCTCAATTTCTTTAGAGTTACACTTCAGGCAATTTCTATCTCTCCATAAAACAGCTTTTACTGTTTTTTATATGCTTAATATTTAGAGTAACCGTACAATGAAGTACTGCTTCATCTGAGGAGCCTGACTGTAGAGAGAAGCAGGTATCATCAAAGTCCCATAGAAACATCAGAACTAAAGAAGGAAATTGAGAAACAAATTGGAAAGGTACTTAAAGTACCAATGGCTGCATATCAGTGGCAACAACTGGATGCGAGATTTTCTGTGCACAAAAATGGTATTCAAGGTATAAGTTTGAAACAACTCAGTGCTGTCTTTTAATAGACATGGGGGTAGTAAGAACCGAACTTCACCACGTGGAGAAAAACAAAAGGCTACCACGTGTGGTATTTTCATAACGGTGCCTCTTATCTGTTCTTCCTCTGTTCAACCAAAGTAACATCTCCTGCAAATTACTTCTGGATGTATAGAAATTGCTCCATTCATTAAAAAACGACTTCAAGATCCCAGGGTACAAAACATATGTAGTCATTATGAAGGCACGGGTGTTCAATCTTCTCCTTTGAATATTCAAACACACTTGGCATCCAGAGAGGCCCCATGCTCACTTCCAATGGCTTGTAGGTTTCGAGAATGAACTGAATGTCACTGTAATTTCTTTATTTTTCTGGGACTTTAATAAAACTTTCTTTTAAATGAGCATATAAAACAAAGCAATACTTATACAGCCCCTCTCCAGTGAGTGTTTATATTAAATAAAAAAAATAAATAAAAATATACATATTACCATTGAGCAGTTTATCAATGAAAAGCTTCTGTAACATCCCCCACACTGAGTGGCTTCAGTACAGCAATTCAAAATTATAATGCATTCTAATACAAATATCTTCAAAAAGATGTCAAAGGAAGCACACAATGGTTAACACAAGCTGTCTAAAACAGATAATGCCTGAATTCCAAATCAGATGTAATGTAACAGTTCAGTATCACAGGCTGTGAAAAGTAACAGCAACATGATTTGACCAGGAGCACCACCCTTTGATTAACACTTGTGGGAAAATAGAAGTATGTTAGACTGTCCATCCAGCATAAAAAAATGGTCATATAAAGTCAGTGGAGCATCACTTCATTCAAGTGTTGCTTGGAGAGGTTCATGTTGATAAATTAAAAGTAGCTACAATCCTGCAGCTACAAGTACCAGAACACTGTCTGTCAAGGTAGAATCAATAGGCAGTCTGTCTTGGGCACTGTGCAACAGTTATCTTAGTCCAGCTCTGGAGGTCATCCATTCCAAGCCTTGGCACAGGCTGAAAGAAATAAAATGGGGGAAAAAATGTAGTGAATTGACCTTTGGACACCCTTTTTCCTATGGGATTTTCATGTTTCCCCAGAAAAGCTACTTTCTATCATGAATTACATAACTTCTACCTTGTGGCAATTAAAACTAGTAAAATTAAGCAGAACTAGAGAAATTGATTCATGTTTTTGACAATTTTTAGGCAATCGGGAATAGGGTTGATGATACATAAATATACATTATCAGTCACTACTGAAATTAGAAGTGACCATTCTACCACATATCATCCCCAAGTTAGTGCTTTTGATTTAGTGCACATTAAGCAACTTTATATCAATTGTGTCTAACACTGATATCACATTGAGTGAAATCAAAAGGTTAAGCAGGGGAGACAATTTTTATACCCCAGACAGGAGTTATTCATGGAAAGAAAATACAAGGAACAGAACATATGCAAGCTGGAAATAATTACTGCCTTCTTGCCAGATTTCATCCGATTTGGATGCAAACAATTCTATGCACATAACTGCAATTCTCCAAGGTGAAGTGTAAATTTGATCAAACAAATCTAAATGGGTATTTGTACACCACATAAAAATAATGGCAAATCACAAAGTAATGCAAAGGCTTTTTGCTGGGTATTACAAACAGCTAATACTAAGAACACATTTGCAAAGTAAAAGAAGTTTTCTCTTCAATTTTGAAAAGAGACTGCAGTTTAAGCAGCAGTCACTGAAGGTAATTCCAGAAACCATATACAGTACCACTGCAACAGGCACCCTGTAGTGGAATAATGAGTGAGGGCACACTTATGCAGCAACAGTATGTGCAAGTAGACTTATCCATTGAAGGGGCCGCCAAAAGAATAAGCTTAAAATGCCAAACATTTCACTCTATGTTATAGAAGACAAAAATAAAAAAGATCAAGACAGAGGTCAGCCACCAGTTATAGGACTGTGTCTTTTCCTCTAAAGCTGATGGATAGCAAAAATGTACAGGATTAAACATTTAGATAACTAGGTTTGAGGACAAATCGATTATCTGCTAAATAACACAAACTAGACTAGGCATCTAGGTGAATGCTCGTAAGAATGTTGTTACAGTAAGAGTTAAAACTGAAGCCCTCGTATCCAACAAGAACACAGATTGGAAAGCACTAAATGTATGAAAGAGGTCTATAACTAATTGACAAGTAATAGGTTTATTCCATGCTGAAAAAAGAAGGAAGAAAACATGTTTTGGCCATGGAGCCTTCTTCAGGCGTCAACCTGAATCTTAGAGACCGGCAAATTGGCAGATACACAGATGTGTGCCCAGGCTCTGATGGGGGGGTTACAGCATACGTCACAGAGGTATAGTTTTTTTTTTTACAACACACCTTTGAATTTCATAGTAAACCTCCGTTGATCAACAATGTTAATAATGTTAATCATCATTAGGAGTTTACCTATTTCATGCCCCTTCAATAAAATATCACTGCTCCTGTTAGAATTTTTTTGGCACTTGTTGTTTTTGTTGAAGTTAAATCCTAAAATTCTTTAGATGCTTAATATACAATGCCCTGTCCAAACTTGTATCTGTAATGAGATTAATTTAAGTAGAGTTGATTAATTTGTATTTTTTATACATCTATTTGATCATACTAAAACCAAACGTACTGTGTTCATCCTAATGATTTCATGTACTAAGTACTAGGACAATTCAGACAATTTGGTTACATATCAGTTTGGGGCCAAAAACTGTGACCTACCAAGCTTAAACTTGGAGTAATAATTTGAGGTTTTTTGCTAAGACTATGCTGAAGCTGCTTTGAGGTTTTGTCTATCCTTCAGGGTTTTGACTTAAATTTGTTTCTTCAACATGCAAAACACATGCACAATTTGACTAAATCTGAAGATTGACTTAACCACTCTAATACTTTCCACCCTTTTCTCCTGATGAACTCTTTGGTTGCACCAGCCACGTTTCTGGTAATTACAGTGTTTATGAAGCACAACCCATTTAAGACAGAAGCAGTCCAATTAACGTGGTGTGATTTTGCTGGAGATTGATTAGATCTGAACTAATTTAGGATTGCTATTACAAGGTGGACACTTACCGTACACTATCAAGAATTTAAAAATAAGCTGAAATAGCTTGATATAAGTAATGTCATCCATTCATTCCATCCCTAACCATTTGAAAAAGGTGAGTCTATCTTTAGAGTGCATGAAGACTCAAAACATTCTTTAGAAGGGCTTTTATTTAATTTGTTCCGTTTGTCCCTTTACATCCCTACTGCATTCCAAACTGTTGTTGTAATTAGGTCAATCCTGTGGTCTCCTCTCCTTGAGTGTTTTTTTTTCAAACTGTAAAGCACTTTGAAAAGCCTTTTAAAAGGCACCATATAAAATACAATCGATCATTATCTCTACTGGCCCATTTTCAAATTATTTTGTACTGCTTTTGGAGCTTTTCATATATGTATAAATTGATATATAAATTGAAGGGACATTGAGCAATAGAATGCTAGCTCCCACACAAACCTTTTGATACCTGAATGATCAAGAATCCCGTTTAATTCACATGCAAAGCATTTCAAAAGCCATGACGGCTTCTCAGAGGCTACAGCAGAAAAGCTACAGCTTCATTCAAACCCAGAGTGGACTGTACGTAGGTATAAAATCACCCGTGTATACTATTTTGAAAACCTTGGGAATCCCTACTTAAGCACTTAAATGCATAATACAAAATGCCTAAATCCTCAAAGCAAAACCTTAGATTTGTCAGTTATGTTTCTCACAATCACTCCAGTACTGTAATTGTATTCATGCATACTTACCCTTCTCCTGTAAGAGCACAGCAAGATTGAATGTGCCAAGGGTGGTCTTTGATGGAGCTAAGAGTGAGGTATTTAGATATCTCAGCAGCAGACATGCAGCTCTTCATGTCTTGTTTGTTCGCAAATATCAGAACAGCCGCTTTTCGGAGATCCTGACAAAAAATGAGAATAAAAGGCTAGAAAAAGCTTAATTTGTATCACCATCACCGGAATAAATTGTTAAAACTGTCAGAAATCAGTCATTTAATTCAATTATTTAAAGCATACTTCTAGAATAATTTTGGCGACAGCTAGTTATGTAAGCTATGCCAGCAGCCATATCACCCTGCAACTCACAACTGGCAACCCACTGAAGCTAAGCACGTGTGAGCCTGGTCAGTACCTGGATGGGAGACCTCCTGGGAAAAACTAAGGTTGCTGCTGGAAGAGGTGTTAGTGGAGCCAGCAGGGGGTGCTCACCCTGTGGTCCATGTGGGTCCTAATACCCCAGTATAGCGATGGGGACACTATACTGTAAACAGGCGCCGTCCTTCGGATGAGAGGTCCTGACTCTCTGTAGTCATTAAAAATCCCAAGGCGTTTCTCAAAAAGAGTAGGGGTGTAACCCCGGCGTCCTGGCCCTTACCAATCATGGCCTCCTAATAATCCCAATCTATGAATTGGCTTCATTACTCTGCTCTCCTCCCCACTGATAGCTGATGTGTGGTGAGCATTCTGGCGCACTATGGCTGCTGTCGCATCATCCAGGTGGATGCTGCACATTGGTGGTGGTGGAGGGGAGTCCCCATTACATGTAAAGCGCTTTGAGGGGCGTGTCCAGAAAAGCGCTATATAAGTGTAAGCAATTATTATTAAATTAATTATAATTATTAATTATAAGTAATATTTGCAGTTCAGAGCAATCATATTATATTTTTGGAGTTGTAAACAAAAATTAAAGCACATACCTCGTGAGCCAGCATTCTGTACAATTCTTCCTTTGTGATAGAAAGTCGCTCTCTATCTGTGCTGTCTACAACTAAGATGATGAACTAAAAAAAAACAAATTACAATAAACAACTTGTTCACATAATGGTTTTCTGAAACAAAGTAGACACCATGCACAGTCTCTGAAGATGTGGGATACATCACATAAAATTATATGAATAATTAGACACTTATTTAAAATGCCCAAGAGAAGTTTACAGCAATATTACATAAATCTATATTACATATATTATACCACTCTTTACCCCAAAAGGGCAATTTACATACAAACCATATTTTACTGATTTATACAGTTCCTGGTAACAGTATTAAACTATTTAATAGTATTTAACCCCAATGATTTACTGTTTTGTTGAATTACCAACATTACTGTTACCAACAAGTGATTTTTTTGTGCATGTACATCTGGCAGCAATTAACAGCTGAAAGTATTTTTGGTTAAGACTATCTCTATAGATAAGAATGGTGCAATTTTGACTCATTTTTTATTTGCAAACGTGCTCAAGGTCTGTCAGATTGGTGGGGAATTATCTAACAAATTAACAAATTTGAAGACGTGACTTTGACTAAGATATTCAAGGGCATTCACTTTTTCCTGGTTAAGCCACTTGGTGTAGTGTTGAGTACAGACTTCCTTGAGGATTTGCCTGCAGTTTGCTCAATGCATTTTGACTGCAATATGAACAGGTTTGCAGTCCCTGAAAAGAAACAACCCTATAAAAATGCTGCCACCATCATGCAGGATAGTACACATGGTGTTGACTAGGTGACGTGCTATGCTTACACTAAAATTGAAAACCAAAACTTCCATTTGGTCTCATTATCACTTACCAGGGCTTGAAATTCATTTTTGAAAATGCGGGGGCATTCCCCCTTTAAATGAAGCTAATGGGGGATTTAACCATCTTGGGGTGGGGAATAATAGCAGAACAATGGAAGAGGTGTTAGTGGGGCCAGCAGGGGGCGCTCACCCTGTGGTCCATGTGGGTCCTAATACCCCAGTATAGTGACGGGGACACTATACTGTAAACAGGCACCGTCCTTCGGATGAGACGTAAAACCGAGGTCCTGACTCTCTATGGTCATTAAAACGCCCAGGGCGTTTCTCGAAAAGAGTAGGGGTGTAACCCAGGCGTCCTGGCCAAATTTCCTATTGGCCCTTACCAATCATGGCCTCCTAAAAATCCCCATCTATGAATTGGCTTCATTACTCTGCTCTCCTCCCCACTGATAGCTGATGTGTGGTAAGCATTCTGGCTCACTATGGCCAGGTGGATGCTGCACATTGGTGGTGGTGGAGGGGAGTCCCCATTACCTGTAAAGCGCTTTGAGTGGAGTGTCCAGAAAAAGCGCTATCTAAGTGTAAACAATTATTATTATTATTATAATGAAATGGGTGTATTGAAATAATTGGTACACAACCTGAGCTTCATATGTTCATTGCAAATACAGTCCTACCTTTTGCTGATCTGTCTTTTAGGGCTAACCTCCTCTCCATTAAAGATAGATAGTAAAACTGAGAAGGACAATATTTGTTCCTTATTCATGCTTTCTCCTCTCCATCTGCGTCAGGTGCTCACTCTTTCTCAACTACATACATTGTTGTTCTCCTCAGTCTCTCTCCCATCTCCCTCAGATTTTTCCTATTCTCTCTCTCCTCCTCATTTCTTTCCAATTTATGAGTGCCCTGTTGAAATTAGACCCGAGTGCTGGAAGCAGGTCTGTGTTCTACCACATCTCAAGTATTTTAGTGACCTGCACACAACTGACACAGAACTTTGAATTGACAGCCACCTCACTGTATGTGCTGGAGTAAATTTGTCTCCTCTAGTTCTTTCTGCAACACATTAAGCTTGTTGCTTATCATAGCAGAGTTGCTGAAAACAATTGCCCTCAAGTCTTGTTGGAACTTTTTCCACTTGTTCCACAAGGCAAGCAGGTGAGTTGTGCAGTGCAATCTGGTTAATTCTGAAGTGAATTAACCAGAAAACCTTGATTCTGTGTATATACACCTTTACATAGGTAATGAGCCACTTACTGTTACTTATATCAGTGGACTCATCCAATACTTAAAACACGGGATGTCCCTACAGCGGCATCTAACTCTTGATGCATTTCTTACAAAAGTTTGGCATTCAGATAGCTTCCTTAGTTCAATCTGTCAATCTTAAGATGCTTCACAGGAGGTCATTCCATTTCTTTCATGAATCTCACAGGTTCAACTAACTTTGTATTAGTAAATTGGTTTTCTGCAACAAAGTACACCACTTTAAGTAGCCCTTTAACCTCTTCCTCACGATTCGATTGTGCAGCTTGCAACTGCAATTGCACCAGCCATGGTATTAATAGTTGATTTTGCCTCACACTTTTGAGTGCTGTGTCATGAGCAATATCATTCTAATGTCTAATTTATGTACACATTTTGTAACATCAGCTAGTAAACCCTACACTACTAAACATGGTGCAAACTAAGCAACTTCCATTCTGAGCCATATTCTGAGTATATTTTTAATCAACTTGCCTAAAACATATCTTTGGTCACTTTCTCTTCACCATGTCTTTCAATTTTTCAGGGTCAGGTTCCAGAAGTAGACTTTTTCAGCCAATGCTCCGTTTTTGATCGAGTTTACAAGTTTGGTATTCAATTTTTTGCACTGAACAAACATTAACTGATTCCAAACCAAAATGTCCTATTCGTCCACCTATAATAAATGCAAGATGTGCAACACAACCCCACAAATAGTGTAAAGTCACTATTTGAATCATGCATTTAGGATAATTCTACTTGGGGCTTGCCAATAAATGCATGTGGGAAATTCTCGCATTATAAAAGCTGGATTTGCAAGAAAAACTAAAATTGTGTGGCATAGCCACAATCCTGCGCCAAAATTCAAGCCCTGCTTACTTTGCTTCATCCTGGATGCAGGAAATGAGACTCAGTTTTGTACTGCTACCATGATATGCTTGACCATTGGATACTTTCTCCCATCTCAGCCATTGAACATTAAAAGCTTATTCAAAGTTGCCATTGACCTTACTGTGGCATCCCTAACCTTTCCAGACTGGGCATTTAGAGAGACAACCTAATCTAGGCATTGTCTTGGTAGTATGATATACCTTCCACTAAAATCAGCTTTACCATATTCAAAAAGAAAGTCCATAGATCTTTTACATTTCTTACACTCGTCTAGTGATCTATGCCTTTCTACAACCTTATCTGAGATGTTCTTAAAGCTGCCTTCACGGTTGAATTTTGCTTGAAATTCAGTACCTGACTGAAGACCTTTGCAGAGATAAGTGTATTTATTTAGAATCACGAGAACCACTATCATTGTATACATAGCCCAATTAACTGTGTGACTTGTGAAAGTTACTTTATATACCTGACCTAATCAAGTATATGCCAGGTATAGTAAAGAAAGGTGAAAACTCAATCAACATTTTACCTTTTGAACTTTCATGGTAGCCTGTCAGAATTTAACTTCCACTCATAAAAGCATTCAGCCTGAGCACTCAAGCTTTGATTTAAATATTTACTTCAAAAATGCATATATAACAAAATGGAACTTCTATGGAAGGGAATGAATAATTTTGCAAGGCACTCCATGTATTCAACACCACTAGGAATGTGACCTAAATATGGCATGTGAACAAGGAATTTGTGGAAGTTTGAACAATCTACTCTGTCCCAATGCAGCAATGACTGCTCGTCTGCTTTCTTCACCCTTCTGAACATCATTCAAATCAGACCTGACCTTTTCCCACTGATAGACCTTTGTTCCACTAACCTTTTAACCCTCCAGGTTTAATGTCACTTGTCCTCTGAATGAAAGCAGCAGCTGCTAGGCTTCAAGTAAAATGCTGCTTAGCAAAACTTTTGTTCTGCCTTCTAACAACATCTATTTGGGATTATTCACACTATAGAATTTCAGAAAACACTGCCACCAACATTACAAATTGTTTATCGCAAGCATAACCACTGTGAATGTGGCAGACAGAAATGCATACAATGTCTTATTTACACATACATTATCTCTTCAGTTCCTTCACTAGTAAAATAACCCTGACCTTTGGAACAGTGTGCACAATTTCTTCGCAGATGAATGTATGAAACGGCAACCAACTTATTAAATGATCAAAACCAACTTTAAAATATCAGATCTAATAATTATATAATACATTAGTACTTTTTCATTCTGTGCTACTTCTACAGTATTGGAATTCCAGTAACTTTAATTTATTTAGTAAATATTATTAATGGACTCTTTCCATTATGTTTTGCAAACCAGTATTCATCCACTGTATTCATTTCAAATGAGTGATTCTAACTAGTGTTAAATACAGTCTGAAGTAGTTCAGATGGGTAGCTGTGTCTGTGAAGATGCAAAGGAACAAGTAATAGGTTTATTCCATGCTGAAAAGAGAAGAAAGCAAACAACGTTTCAGGTATGAGCTCACACCCGAAGAAGGCTCCACAGCTGAAACATTGTGTTTAATTTCTTCTCTTTTCAGTATGGAATAAACCTATTACTTGTTCCTTGAAATACAGTATGTCAAAGATATGTACATTGAAAATCCAATTTACCCAACTTGAACTGCATTGGCTTTCACAAGTATGATGTTCTGAAAACTGACACTGCTGTAAAGGTAGTGTTTTCAGTAATTGCTAATGACTATGTACATAATTACTGCTTTCAAACAAGACTATTGACTTTCTTGGAATTGCATATGACCACTAATTGTGTATCGCACTATCCACAAATGGGTGTACCAGTTTTCAATGTTTATTCGGACAAGAGCTACTAGCTTTAAAATGTATCTTGTGCCAGTAGGCAGACTGACTTCCTCCTACACTGATCTTCTGCTCAAATAGAATCACCGTTCTGTGTCATATGATGTATGCTAGACTGCAAAAATGAATGTTTTATACAAAAATGAAACCTCCAAATGAATCGCAGTTTTCTCATTTAGTCTAGAACACAAAAAACACCCCCCCACCAACTGCAAATTACAAACTTAGAATGTAATAGCAAATGTATACTGGACTGAAGCTACCAATAAGTGCCTGATCTGTAATTTGTGATTAGTAGGTTGTTTGAGGATTGGACTTAGTCTGAAACATTTATGTTATTGTGCCACATTTAACAACGCCTTTGTTTCTAGACAACATGTATATGTCAGGAGAAAAGGTGCTGCTGTGACTATTTCCCCCATGCAGCAAGAATAAAACCAGTTTTAAACACATGTAGACAAATTTACACTCAGTACAACATAACTTAAAAATGAATGAACTTTTACAATGTTAATGATATCTTTATAGAACACAAATACTGGAGTAGGCAGCTAAAGGTGGCAAACCAAAAGGTATCTTGTCCAACCAAAGGAATCATGAGGAACCAGTACCTCAGTGTTAGAGTAGTAAGTACTCCATGATGACCGCAGTGACTCCTGCCCGCCGATATCCCACATCAGGAAATGGGTATTCTTCACCACTATTTCTTCAACATTACTTCCTATAGTAGGCGATGTATGCACAACTTCATTCATCAAACTAGAAGACGAATTGATAAAAATACAAATGAAACATTTATGTAAAGCATTTAAAGCATTCTATCTTTAGTAATCAAATGGAAGCTTTTTGGAATTTTGTAATTTCCAATACAACATGATTTAAGACCTACAAATGAGTCAACTGCAACAACATTTAAAATGACAGTTATTTTTGTTGGAGTACCAAATGGCTGACTGAGTCCCCAACTTTTCTTTGGTGGATGAGGCTAAATTTTTTCCCATATATTTTCTGCAACCCTTCACAGTGATGATTTAAAAGGGGTTGTGGTCAGCCAGGGTTTACCATGTTATCACAAAGCTGATATTAACAGCTTATTGAGATACTGACTTGATTTGATTTTCTTCATTACTTTAAAAACTGAAGTACAACAGCTGAGGCAAATACATTCCTTATTCCTTATAGGAACATGTTTAACACTTGAATACTACATGCCAATTATAATTATAAGCCATTCGGTGACATATTGTTCACACTACACTTGTCCAATTATTGCAGGCAATATGGCTAGTAACTCCATAGCAACTAGTTTTTCTCTGCAGAAAGTAGTTCTTCTACAGAATTTTCCATCTGGCCAACGATGATTCAACTAAAAACAGAGATAAGAACTTTAAATAATGGTTAAACTATATACAAAACAAATATAAGCGGGTTATCCAGTTCCCTGCAATGTGGCAAGCATTTTTTTCTAGTGTGGTACACTAATCTTTTTGGAACAAAGTATACCATGAAGAAACAGAGGTGATAAAAAAAAGTCTGACAAAACAATCAAGTACACTTTTTAAAAAGCTATTAAACATTAAAACTGGTAATCATATGCATAAAAGGTAATACTTGCAAAACATGCATTAATACTTAACATAAATATGGTAATTAAATCCCACAGTGCCGGCAAATTACTAGGTTGGCTTTCAAAACATTTGTTTTAGCAATCTGAACTCCATTTAAGAATTTGAACTGAAGGTTTTGCAAATAATAGCTTCCTGTTTTTCCTCCCTGTCTCCTTCTAAAAATGAGATGCTTTATAATTAGAAGTGCACCACAATGACAAGAGTAGAAAAATAGCCTTTTTAGTCTTGAACTGAGAAGACTACAAGAGGACCTTATGTGAGAACCCAAAACCCTCAGTGGCATTGACAAAATCAAACCAGTGGACTCAACAGTGAAACAAGAACTACAGTGAACAAACGAAAACTGCAGCGAAATGCATTTAAAATGGAACAGAAATTACTTTTCGTACAAAAAAGGTTATGGGAGTGTGGAACAGGTTACTAAAACTATGTTGTTGAAGGTGGAATCCTGTTTTTGTTAGAAAAATCTGGATGCAATACTGAAATCAATAAGTTCCCAGCATCCAAACAACCAGAAGGGCTGCATGTGCATGTTCTCAAAAGTTTAAAACCTACACTTTACCAACACCCCTGGAAAACCAACAGGAATGTTTCACATCTGAGTGTCATACCATCTTCACAATTTCCTAGAGATGCAACAGCACAGCAAATACTAGCACATCAGTTAGGAAGTTAGATGAATAAATAAATGCTGCACACTCTCACTGTAACTTTTCATAGTTATGAACCTTTGGCTATATCTGCTCTAACAAACCTGGACTGTTGGTCCGCAACTAAAAGAAAAAAATGGATGCCTGTTGACTTGGTAAAGGTGCTAGCTTGAGCAAAGGCTGATCGCCATGTCACTAGCCAATTCTGCAGTAAGGTTGAAGCCCCAAGCTGAGTCATGACAACCGCTGCCAATTTTCAATTGGAATGGTATAACAAAAAAATGTAAAAGATATGATTTTCATTAAAAATACGTCTGAAGTTTACATGACAAATGGAAACCACGCAAACAGTAAGCACTTTAAATGGTTACGGAGCAGTTTCTTAGCTGGGCTTGATATGCTAGAACTCGGTAGCTCTTTGCGTCTCCTACATTTGTCAATGTCTTTAGTGAGAGGGATGTGGTTTACAAGGGTTCAGTAAAAAAAATAATTAAAACAGGTCTTGTACACACAACAATCAGCTTAAATTAGGTTTTTGGTTGCACTTTACCAGCAGCATTACGACCTCCTGCATTGATCAGACCTCAGAAGACAAGCAATGCTGGGCCTAGCCAGTGCTGGGATGGGACTGTTACATTAATTGATATTTGTGGGCTACTAGCTGGCACTCTTTCTAGATTAGAATTTCCAAACCAACATCCCATTGAGCCATGGACATTGTGACAATAGGAGGTACGATATACATTCCTTCAGATTAGATGTTAAACTGAGGTCCTGACTTTTGTTTTGAAAAGGTTATTAAAAATCCCTTAGCATTGCTTGAAAGGTGATATCCCTCGTGTCCTTCCTAAATTCTGTTCTAGACATGAATCCCCTGGTCTACTGAAAGATCTCATTCAATTTTATGGGCAATGACTGTTCATTGTTCCACCTGTTCTAGTGTGCAGTGAAGATTCCTGTGCATAATGGTTTCTGCATGGCACCCAGGATATGGATGAAGTGGGCCAGCTCTTATATCTGAAGTGCTTTGGGATGGAAAGAACTTACCAAAATGCAAATCAGTGACTCTACATGGTAGACATAAAAAACATGTCGAGACATATTGAAGCGCTTTACAGATTCCCAAAGGTTTGTTTAAATGCCCTTGCCAATTCAAAAACTGCTTCTGCGTGATCGACACCATAAACTTCTGAAAAATAAGCATTCACATTCAGTAGGGTACACGTTTGCACCCTTTTGTTCATTTGAGATGAAAAGCACAACAGAAATGTAGTAAATTAAGCATGGTATAAAATAAATTATTCATTCAGAAAAAAATTAAAATGTGCATGATTTTACATCAAGCAACCAAATACAGTCATTATTAGTCAAGTCTTCCCTATGCAGACACTTATCTGCACTTTAACTACATTATACAGTCAAATGGTAACATCAGTTCCCTTTGAACAACTGGGCATTCCAATTTACCTTGATACGCTGGTATCAATTCATGCTGTTTTCACAGTCTATCCAAGTCATGAGGTATTAGGATAGCTTTATCTAATAATTATTCCTTGATCAAAAAAGGATAACTATCTATTACTGAGAGATGTAATATACAAATGTATTACAGTACGGTCAGGGTTCCAAAATGGGTACATTTGGAGCACCTCTTTCTGCTGGTTGGCCCTTCAACCGGGAGAAAGAGGTTTAAATCAGTCCAAAAATCAGTTTATTTATCCCATGCGCAAACAGTTGTGGTATTTTTTCATTTAAATCAAAAGGTGCAATGTCAATAGGTGGATGATTTTATATACAATGGTCCCAGAATATTATTCAAAATACTGCTGCTTGCCTTTTAAGGGCATGAATGGTTTGGCTTATGACTACATCAGCGAAATATTAACTCCTTATAAATCTAAATGTTCATAATCTGGCCTTCTGTTAGTTCCCAACACAGATGGCTACAAAAATTGGGAGACTATGCTTTTTCTTTTTCCTGTTGCTCCAGGACTGTGGAATGATCTCCCAGGATGTAACAGATCTTGCATGTCAACCAGCACTTTCAAATTCAGTCTCAAAGCACTTTACCTACCTTTCAATTCTGCTTAATTTATAGTCTTAATTTGTGTATACCTGTTTTACTGTACAATGCCTTCAGACTATGAAAAGTACAATATAAAAAGTATGAAGACTTAAATTAAGCAGGAACCGATTTTGAGTATAGAGAATAAGTGAGCGCACTTCAGAGAGTTAAGCAGATAGCAGTGCACTGTCTGTCTAAAAACAAATACAGAATATCTCCCTTCCAACTATAAATCTAATCACCCACAGGCAGCAAAACAGAACACAAAAGAAGCGATTTTTCAGTTTCGTCATAAAAGTTTACTAAAGCTCCACTCACAACTGGTAAAGGATTGTTGTTTTCCCAGCATTATCCAGTCCTACGATGATCACTTTATGCTCTGCAACAGGAGAAAAAAAAAAGAAATCATTTTGATAGCAGTGAACATGGAATTATGGACTTCGACAGATACATCTATAAGCATGGGTGACCAATTATACAGATGAGAGCTACAAAATAAAATTAATTTTATGTATAAGGCATTAAGGGAATAGTCTGGACTATAACCGTCTGGAATCAGTGACATCACCTGGTTCTTATTAAAATTATCTTTATTGGACATTTTGGCTTTCAGCCAGTTGAAATACCATTTAAAGCACCACCTTGTCACATAAACTGTGAGAAATTTGAGATTGAACAATGCAGTATTAGCTAATATAACACTATTTTAACCAAGATTCAGTTCAACCATATACACATACTGTATATATGTGTTGAAATGCAATTTATATTTTAAAGTTTATAAAAGAGATTAGAAATATACGAGACTACACTTGCTTCAACAAGATATTGTATTCTCAGAACAACCAAAAATCACTCTATACGTTTTTACTTCTTGAAGTAAAACTGTTAATTTGTATTATCCTCACTTATATGAAATATGCATAATGTGTGGTACTCATTTTCTAAAACTGTCCACTAAAACTGGTCCAATCTTTTCTACAGGGACATCTTGAGAAAAACCCTTTGGTAACTCGGTGTGCCTGACGGACATTTCATATTTTCTATTAGCAAAAATTCCTTCAACTGTTTACAACAGCTAATTGTGAAATGACAACAACAGAGTCAAATCTATTGTATACAAAGTACACACAGTAGAGCTTTTCTAAACAACTTTATACAGAGGAATTAAAGTAAGAATTACAGAAAGAAATGGTGGCCTAGGTTAATAATCCTGAGCTATTCAGAGAAAGCCCGGGATTAGCAGTTATTTAAATGTAAACTTAAGTAAATACCACATACAGGTTATCATTTCAACTGTGAAGTGGGTTAACACCATCCCAGTTTCACAGACTACGCACAGATCTTGTCTTGCCAAATACCTAGGTGGGGCCATAATATTCTCAAATGTATCCACTCTCTTAAAGACAGACATATTATGAAAGGCACAGGACTGGTTTCATTAAAACAGTCAAAATATCTACAAAACAAGCCAATCTCGATTAAAACATTTTACATGCAATGCATAAGTGTTCCAAGAAATGTCAAATGGCTTGCCATGAATCCACCAGTTACACATAAGGAAAAAGATGATGCAGTTTTATTTAAGATAAAGATCATAACTCACTGCATTCCGGACAAAGAATAACTTCCAAAAAGATTGTATCATTCCTTGAAACAAAAATCAAAAACAAAATATTTCTGGTTTAAAGTGAATGGAAATTTACTAGTTTTTAATTAGATGCATAAATAATGCTTAATATAAGTTCACTACAAACAATGGATTATTCAACAGCAAATGACTGTGGAATCTCTTGCAGGAGACTGTTATAAGATTCCAAAGATTCAATTGATTGGCTCAAAAGTTCATTCCAGACACTTTAAAAATTTAAGTGTATGAAGTTTCAAACTATAAATAGTGCAAAACAGGGAAGTAACAAGAAAGGTTTTATTTCTCCTTGAGGCAAAGAATGCATATCAGAATTTAAGTTGGAGAGTACTGGAAGTACACAAACTCACTATTTTAGGTTTATAAGTGAACTATGCAAAGGCCTACAATAGGACAAAAGAATGTTGCACCATAAGAAAACCATTTCACATTTTTCCATCTCCCTTTAAAACTGGAAATCCTAGGAAAATCAGGCTCCCATCCCAAGTTGAAAGGAATGTTCTTCTCTAAGGGGACCGAAAATAAGTCTTGAAAGAAAATACTATGAAGATAATTGACTTGAATATTTAAAATATTTAAAAAGACACTGACAAAGTGAACCTTATGGACCAACATCAACATTAAAAAGATCCAAATGAAAGCTTAAGAGAAGTGTAGCGAAGTGTTTTTAAAGCTAAGGGCCAGGAACACTTTTTACACAAAGGGTAGTGGGGAACAATCTACCCAGCCATGTTGAAGGGTAAAGGTTTTGGCAAGAAACATGTGGATAAAGAACTACGACCAAATCACTACTAACTACATAAACTACATGGGACAAATTGCTTCCTCTTGCTTGCAACTTTAAGTCAAAGAAAACTCCTAACATTAATTTCTCTATTTTGGGCAGAACTGGGACAGAAAAAAAGCACTTAATGACAAAAAAGGATTTTAATAACCATAACTGTAAACAGGAAATTTTCCTTAGCCCCAAAAGCAATTTGCATCAACAGAAATATTTAATAGAAAAGGATAATATGGCTTGAGCTATGATTTCTACTTAAAGTAGAACAAAATGCTTAACCATTGGGAAAATGTAACAATTAACCCAAAATAACAATACTGGTACACTGCATCTGTTTGATACAGGAGAAGAGTTACAGAGTTGCAGTTTTTATGTTATCAGGGTCTTTTGAGCACTACAAGCTTTTCACCACACAAACTGAAAGGATAAAGTAGGCTTCCTATTGAGTTTTTCTCCAATAAACACCTACAATTCTTTTTTTCTTCATGGGATAGGAATGGAAATAAACCTGTCGTACTGCTACCAAGTCTGCACTCATTGCTGGCACCACCTAGTGATGATAGATAATCTAGGAAACTTTTGGTAATCTGATTTCTCAGTATTCGCTGAGTTTCCTTGAGAAAGACTACTCAGAAGTGAAAGCATTTCAAAAGGTGCTGCCCATGTAATACTGTGGGAAAGCAATCTTAACCGTCACACAGGGATCAAGCCAAGGAAGACTGACTTGTAAGGAACTTCTAAAGATTCCACAGAACCTAGTTACATCTCATCACACTCACGTGTACTACAGCTCAAGAAAACACTTTCTGTTGTTTGCTCAGAGGCATCCTCTGCTGATTAATAAGTGTTTGTTGTATTGTACAAATCACAATGTTCTGTTCTACTGCCAAATTTAGAAAGCAAATCACTTAATTGTCACTTTAATGAACAGCCAATTAAAGCACATACTGCAAATTACAAAAGGTAGAGCCATTACAATAGGAAATATCTCAATGAACAGTATATAATTTTAAGAGAAAGGGATATGGTAACAACCCTTGCTCATTGCATACTATAAACTGAAGTGTTTGGCAAAGAAGTGAGTTGGATGGCAGATGTGGGATTAAAACAATAAGAGAAGAAACACTGTGATACAGTCCTGAAATGGTTCAAATTGTAATTCTTTTCAGATCAGTTCCATCTCCCATTCCTATTGCATGAATTCCAGTTCACTATGAATGACAAGGCCTGTTGTCTAGTCAGAGTAACTGTATTTTGTATTCTCCACAGAAACATCATTGTTTTATTGTCCATATACATAACACAAGCTGCACAACTACACTATTGTCTAAAACACTGTTTTAAGGAAGTCAATGCCAGGCATTCAAAATCAAAATATGAGGGCGCATAATCACCACAAGATGACATGTCAACCAGCATCATAACATTCTTGAATTAAGTCAAGGTAAATATTGCACATCAACTTTATTATGTCTTACCCATTGCGCTATCACTTGAATCAATTAGAACAATGCTAATCTTCGAGACGCAGAAAAGGGACAGGAAATGAAAATGGAGGGTAGAGGAATAGATTTAGAATATACAGTATATAGGAAGCGGCTCCATTTCTTTGTGGCCAGTCTCACTATGGGGGTGGCTTTTTGGCTGTACTTTGTAATAAAGAAACAAAGAGGAAGGAAAAGGCCTTCTCACAGTCTATTGTGACTGATTAGATCTAACCTTCAGGCCGTCTGTCACATCCTTTTAGCTTCTAGGCCTCCAGCTTGTAAATCAAACAGATGGAGGAGCAGAAAAACAGAAAACAAGCAAGACAGCAATTGCACAGCATCTTCTGTGCTCCTAGTATCTACCACTGAAAGTGCTACTTAAACATACGCTTTAAAACAATGTAAAGTGGAAGTCAAATATATACTTCACACTGCACAGCATATAATAAATACTGCTACAAATGTTAGGAAATGCTAGAGACATACAACTCACCTAAAAACATATCTACTTTAACTATATACGTTTTTTTTAACAGTTTTTTAAACAGTTTTAAAGGATGATTTAGAGGTGAGTTAGTATTTTTATTTCATGGGAAAACTTAATGAAAACAAAGCAGGGCAAAACAACATTGCAAAATCTAATCCAGAACAACCGATTTAGTTCCCAGATTCTAAATATGAAAATCGGTTTCCTTGTGCAAGGAACCAGTTACTGTTTGCAAACTCTGCAACCAGTAAAAAGTTGTGTTCGGGGTGTTCACACAAGTTATAAAATATCCGATGAAGCCGCTCACAAAGCCTTATTTACAATGATCTCTTTAGTACATTTTTTCTTGCTCAACAGAGATATGCTATAAGCAACATAACCATACAAACATTTAATATATCATACTTACATTTGGTGTAGAGTATGAAAGTTGTGCCACTACTCACACTGCTTTTAAAAACCATACCATAAGCCTTTTATTTTCATCTATACCAGGTTACAGAGAAACGTTTGGTTTTTCCCCTTTAAAATGGTAAGTCCAAAACAATTTTCAGTTTCACTCCATTAACGTACACTCAGTTTCGGAATGGACATAAGTGTTTCTAACTGTCTATGAGACAATTGCACCTGCTGGTTGTAGTTTTCCACTTCTACAGGTGGAAAATGTATTTTTCCTTTGACAGAAAGCGTGCACAGTGCAAAAACAGGATCAGGTTTCTTAGGCAGCACAACCCAATGTTAAGTTTATTCTGCACACTCAGCATTAGCAGCGTTTATGTATTTCGAACAGCTGAACAGTCCTACTGATTTCAATATTTATAAACAGCGTGCGTTGTAGATGTCCAAGACCCTCTCAGCTATCTCATTTTAGGGAATCAATAACACTTCACCGACCTGTAGCAAGGTCAAAAAGATGGTCTTTGATACGGGACGGAGGACCACGTTCACGACAAGGACTACTGGTATTGGTGCCTTACACTGAACTTATTTTCAAAGTTTATCTTGGAATTGAGACAATTCGTTCTGTTGTTTACCAAGACCATATTATCAGATTTCACCTTTTGAGTTTTAAGAATCTTAACCGCCGGACTAAATTCTATATAGAGTACAGGAGGCCAAAAGTTCCACTGTGAACAGGAACAGTGAAACTGTACAGAATAATCTAACAAAGAAATGTGAAACAATAGATCCTTACATTATTCCCAGTTATCATTCAACATACGATCTATATTCTGTATTAATAATAAACTATAATCTGAAGATACTGTATGTTATTGAAATCTACAATTAAAGTCACTCGAAAGTTGAATCAGTCCCAACATTAGTAGTTCTAGATTCAACCCGGTTATTTAGAAAATTTAGAACTCACGAGTTCTAGATTCACTCCGTCAGTACAGCAATCACTCTTCAATAGTAAACTAAGCTTATGAAAGCTCTTGCAATCCATCGCTCGACCACAAGAAAACAACTGCATGTGACAAGAAAATGCACTGAAAACCGTATCGGGAAATATTTCAAACGACTACTTAATGCGTTTTAAAACTTCGATGCGTTAAGAAACGCGAGGGAAATCGCAGAAATACAACCCACCTTGATTACAAAAGAAACTCCAGAGTTTTGCAAAAATAAGTCCCATTTTTGTTCTAATAAAAAAAAAATACTTGTGCAAGCAATGCCGACACCAGTCAGAAGACAGTTGTGTCCTTATTCACAGGCAACACAAAAAATGTTTGCTCGCTCCCTATCCTTCAAGCTAGGACAGTTTTCCCTGTCAGGGCCTGTGTTTCGAAGCCCCGTTTTCCCCTGTGAAATCAAACCTTTGTCTTGGGGAATCTGTTACTCCACATCCCACACAAGTCGACACGGAGAGGGCTTTTCTTCGGGTTTTAACGAGATTCCGCTACGCTGCGCATTACGTTTTGTGTCTAATAGAGCCTGTTACATGGAGTCGTACAAACCTATTGCAGCCTAGCTAAACTGCACACGCTCTTGAAAATAACAGTTTAATATGCATATAAAAGTAACAACAGCGTTCTGCAGCTGCCACAATGACACAAAACAAGTATCACTACCTGCCCTCTACCACAACAGAGCCACTAATTCTCAACTCCTCCACCCTCCCCCACTAGGTTTCGGGTTACAGGCTGGTGACGTCACT
This sequence comes from Lepisosteus platostomus, assembly GCF_059453375.1. Classification (NCBI taxonomy): domain Eukaryota; kingdom Metazoa; phylum Chordata; class Actinopteri; order Semionotiformes; family Lepisosteidae; genus Lepisosteus; species Lepisosteus platostomus. Next base: position 40,272,697 of record NC_142618.1, read on the forward strand.
GTATCAGACAGCCCACAGATGTGACATCACTTCATTTAAAAAGCTGAATTTAAGCAAGTTAGAAGTGGAATTTTGACGTAAACCAGCTTTTTTTCTCCGATTTTATTGAAACCTTTTCCTCCGTGTTGTTACCACTTGAATTCTTTGCTGTTTTTTATCTTAATGTGACACAATTGTATTGTCCTTATTGTGTTCAGTTTTAGAACCCATGAAGAAAAATTATTTCTAAAACATGCAAAAGCTGTTCAACTACAATATTTGTTGTAAAAACCCTTAGCCCACTCTTAATTTAAACGTTTTTATTATTTTACTGTAACAAGCTTAATATGTAACATGTTTATATTTAATTTTATTCTCAAATTTATTTAGAACACTTTGTTGTTGTAGGTAGTAGTAAATGCTTTACACTTCAAATATCAGGGTAATAGAGATTACAGCAAACACATATGAGATATTTCAAGTTGTATAATTTGAGCAGAGATGTAGCCAGGATTTTCTGGGGCTCTCTTTAGACCCCCAAGTCTAAGGTTCTAGAGACCTCAGTTTGGAAAACCACTGCTCTATTTTATTAAATGTGTAATGAACTAAACGTTATACAGCAGAGTAGACACTGGGTTTTCACAATGCTACAAAAGAAACCTTTCTTGACAGTATTTGCCAAGTTGGTTTGTGAACTTACAGAAGTCTTGATGCAGATGCTGCACATCACAAGTTAGCGTGGCTTCAGGTCCAATGATGTTTGTGCTGCCTATGACACAGGAGACTCTTCTACTTTCAGATGAATCCTTTCACTAATCTTTAGAGCGCCCATGGGTCCACCATGGGTCTAGCCACAAGGGTTGTTATACGTTCCCATTTTACTTACTTGCCGGGAGGGAAGGTCTTTTTGGGTCACAGTGTTCACCATTTCCATTGCTAAACCAGTTCTCTAGAGCATCTAGACTTTGATAGTCATTCCCAATGCTATTAATCTCTCTCTACTTCATATGTGTTACAGTCAAATCCGGGTTGAGAGATCAGCGAGGCAAACAAATCCATAAAGGGGCAAGACGAGAGGGTAGTCGAAAGGTCCAAAGCAAGATGGTTCTTCGTGTCGGTGGTCACAGGTTTGAGGACGATGCAAGCTCAGGAGGTGGATAGATTCCTACTGAGCGAGGACCAGGAGTGAACGGAGGGTTTAAATTGTGAAGGAAGAGGAGATTGAATAATGAGGATTAATTGATGCCGGCTGTGCTCATAACAATATGGGCCTTCAAAAAATACATTTTACTTTCATGCTTCCTCCAGCGCCCATAGTGAGCTCAAGTACTCTGCTAAGAGAGTATGAGAACCCCAAAGATAAGTAGTGTTTTTAGTAACCAATCTCAAGTCTCTTGAAACAATATGATGTATGAATTAAACAAAATCTGAGTAATGAAGGTAGAGAAGTTGTGAAAAAGAAAGTGAACAGAACCCCCAGTTCCATTCAATCTAACTAAAGGAAATAATGGGTTTAAATAATTAGGTAGATTTTGAAGATTGAGTTTGCATAAAAATAAGAATCAAATACATGGGTGTGGGAAATCTCTGAGGAAGTTAAAAAAAGTTATTGATGATCATCAGTCCGAAAAAGGGTTACAAAACCATTTCTAAGGATCCAGTACTCCACCATTGTCAGACAAATCTCTACCCAGGGGTGGTTGTCCTACCAAAATCTCTCCAACAAACTGGAAAATTATTAAAGAAGTTACAAAGAACCCCAGAGTAAATTCCAAGGAACTGCAGGTTGGATCGGTCTTGTCTGTATAGTGTGACTATTAATGACTCAACTATCAGAAAATGACTGAACAAAAAGGGGGATGTTCATCGAATGGTAGGAAAGAGAAAACCACCGCTCTACAAAAAGAGCACGTCAATGATCAGAAGGCTTCTGCAACAATGTTCTCTGGACAGACAAGTTAAAGGTAAAAATCTTTGGCATCAACGAGAAATGTCAAAACACTGAAATGTGAAAACCAAGCACTTCAGACACTGCTTACAAACAGAAGAATATCATCATAAGTATTAAACAGCGTGGTAGTAATGTGATGGTTTGAGCCTGTTGTTGCCTTGTGAACTGAACAGCTTGCCATCATTGTCACAACAATAAATTCGGCATTGTATCAGAATACTCTAAAGGAGAATGTTAGACCATCTGTTCATTACTTCAAGCTGAACCAAACGTGAGTCTTGCAGCAAGACAATGATGCTAAACATACAAGCAGATCTACAAAACAATGGCCGCAGAACAATCAATTCCATGGTTTACAAAGGCCAAGTCAAAGTCCAAACCTCTGCCCCATTCAGATGTTGTGGCAGGACCTGAAGCAAGCTGTTCATGCAAATCAGTCCTCAAATGTCACAGAGTTGAAGGAGTTCTATAAGGAAGTTTGGTCTGAAATTCCTCAAAACAGACATGAGAGATTGACCATTGGTTACATGAAACATTTATTAAAGTCCTTGCTGCTCAAAGCGGTGCCACCAGTTACTGAATCTAAAGGCTTGCATACTTTATCACACATGTATATTAAAAGTTGCATCATTTAAGGATCGATAAGTGTTGAAAGAGTATCATGTCTTGTGTCATTTGTTTCACCAAATTAACTTTATCTGCTATTAAGACAGACCTAAAAACACTTTACATTTCAAACATGCGAAATACTTGAAAATCCTAAAGGATTCACAAACTTTTTCTCAACATTGCAAACATCAAGAATCAAAGGAGTTTCTGATTGTTTAAACTCGTAATCATTTTAACCATAATAAAGAGTAAACATTCAACCACCTGTAGAGCCCAACATAAATACAAACGCAGAAAGGAAGACGGAAGGAAAGGAAGACAGCAGTCATCCTTTATTTTCATAATAAACTAGGGTTGTGTAACTCTCTCAAATGCACAATGAAGTGTTATTGGAATGATAGTATTTTCTCAAAACACATACATAAATTGATACATACATGATGGCATATTCACAGTATTACAGCTTCTTGGATAGGAATAAGTCATGGGTTCTTTCAAACTAGAGCAGTTCACAGCTCACAAGGGCTTCATCTAACTGGGCATAAAAATCGGATAAATTTAGGATATTGAAATTGCCAATTTCTTGATTCTTACACTTTCTCATTGTGTGTATTTGCAGTTTGTCTATATGTTGTGGGTGTCAAATTGTTTGTTAACATTACTCTGGAAATATTGGCAATTGTATATGTCGTGTCTGCAAGGTTAGCTAAGCTTTCTCTTCTCCCCTACATATCATCAGTGAAATGTTTTTGCTATCTTATATATAGCGTTGTGAGAATGTTTAGTATGTAATGATTAAAGGTTGTAAACTGTTTTATTTGAGAGAATGAGAAAAAGGAGGAAAATGTATGGAAAGAGAAAGAAGAAGAATACATTGATTTCACTGTGCAAATTTAGAGAATTACAATATTGGAGCATTTACGTACAAAATAAAATGAACTAAAAAATAACAAACTCTTAACTAAACCTCTCTTTCTCTCCCTCTGACTGTATACTGTCACGGCATACTGTATACTGTCACAGTGGTAACACCTCTTCTCGAGAAAGAAAGGCAGTGCAGAGAATTGTCAATATGGCCCAGAAGATCATTGGCTTTTGTCTCACTGAGATTAAACAGCTCTATGAGGACCACTGCCATGGTAGAGGACAGTCACCACCCCAGGTATGAGCTCTTCACCCCACTGCCCTCAGGCAGGAGATACAAAAGCATATGGACACTTACCACCAGCTTCCTCAATAGCTTCTATCTACAAGCAGTGCGATTGGCGAACACATTTAGCCATGCCCCTTGGACCACACCTGTACCATCTTCCTCATTATAATTTCTTATTTATTGCACATCTCCAGTCATTATTTACATGTCTGCATTGTTTACATTCAAACTGTTTATTTGTTTACTTGTACATTGTCTACTGTTTATTTGTATATTATCTTGATGCACTGTCTGCACTTTGTGTTTTTGCATTTGTTTTAACAATCGAGAGACTTTCTGTAAGTAAGAATTCCATTGTACCAGTACATGTACTGGTTACATATGGCAATAAAGTTCAAGTACAAGTTCAAGTTTACTGTATAGTATACATTCCAGGTTTTGTTGTCTATGTCCTGTTGTCCAATTACACATCTATTTCTGCTCTTAAGAATTTAACTTTGAACAGTCAAACAGGCCAATGACATGGCTGACCCTATCTCTGTTTCTCTCATTCTCTGCCTTTATATCTCCCTTGCTTCTTTTATTATCTGTGTCTTCTACCAGGCAGAAGAAATTATCATGGATTACACCAGTAGTCACATGGGTGTAAATAAAACAAAGAGATAAATGCAGAATATTAGAATGTCATATAGTTTCAGTTGCAAACTTGAGCTTTGTGTATAGTCATTGCTAAAGCTTTTCTCAGGATATGTACTCCTTATAAACATATAAAATAAAAGGTAATAGTGTGTCCGGTTACTGCCCTCTGTAGACAGTTACAGACGTCTACTCCTTTTTATCCAATTTGGAGACTGTTAGAATATGGCACAAGTAAAGGTTTAGATAGATAGATACTTTATTGATCCCGTGAGGGAAATTGCAGTGCAACAGCAGCTTAATACAGACAACACAGCCACAGTGTAACGAATGATACAATAATAATAATAATACAATATATACACTACAATCAGTACAGTGAGGGGTGCACTAAAAGAGTTACTCACAGTCCAGGACACACAAAGAACAAACTAGAACAGAACAGTACGCAGAAAAATCGTATTGCACATATGAATATATAGATGTAAATATAGATATAAATATAAATATAAAGGTATTGCACGGGTCCCTGGCATATATTGCACAAAAAATGGTTGTAAATGGGAAAAGAAAAAGAACAGATGTAGCAGTAGATGTGTAGATGTGTTCAGTCCAGAAACAGGTCACTGTCGATGTTGCCTCTGCCCAGATGCAAGTAGGATGCGTTGTACAGTCTTATGGCAGAAGGCAAGAATGACCTCCTGTAGCGCTCCCTGTCGCACCATGGATGAATCAGTCTATTGCTGAACGTGCTCTTCATTTCTACAAGCTGGTCATAGAGGGGATGGGAGATGTTGTCCATGATGGCGTCTAGTTTGGACACCATTCTCCTCTCAGCCACTACCTCCAAGGGGTCCAGGTCAGACCCAATGACAGAGCTTGCTCTCCTGATGAGCTTGTTCAGCCTTTTAGAATCGAAAATACAAAATTTATTATTTTTTATTTACTATTTGTATTTACTAAGAAACACAACATTTCAGCTGTGGAGCCTTCTTCGGGTGTGGGGTAGAATAAATTAGTTTAACACTGTAAAGTAAAAAAGTGAAATGTAAGAAGTAAATGTTACAGCTGTGGAGGTTTGTTTGGGTGTGTGAAGGCAATAGAAAAAACACAAACAGGAAGAGTGGAGACAGTTAAAAAAAGATGACAGTAGGTATGTAACGGGTAGAAATAATAATAATAATAAACTTTATTTTATATAGTGCCTTTAAAGGTGGCTTCTCAAAGTGCTTTACAGGATGACAACAACAATAAATAAGAAGAATACACAAGATAAAACAAAATTACAATATAAAGAGGAGACCGTGGATGGTGGTACTAAGTAAAGGCTTTTCTGAAGAAGAGGGTTTTGAGTTTAGAGAAGGTGACTCTCTGATATCCATGGGGAGAGAGTTCCAGAGCTTGGGGGCATAACAGGAGAAGGCCCTCTCACCCATACAATGTAGACGGGCTTGGGGGACAGTAAGGAGAGCAGAATTAGAAGAGCAAAGGTTGCGAGGTGGGGAGAAGGACAATAATAGTTCAGACAGGTACTGAGGTGCCAAGCCATGCAGAGCCTTATAGGTGAGCATGAGGATTTTAAAATCTACATGGAATTTGACCGGAAGCCAGTGCAAGGACTCCAGGATAGGAGTAATGTGAACACTTGCACTAGACCTGGACAGGATTCTGGCTGCTGAATTTTGGACATACTGCAGTTTGTTCAGAGTAGATTTAGATACCCCAGCGAATAGAGCATTACAGTAGCCAATTCGAGAGAACACAAATGTGTTGATCAGCTTTTCAGCCACAGTTAGTGATAGCATATGGCGTAGTCTAGCGATATTTCTGAGGTGAAAAAAAAATGTTTTGACAGTATGCTGCACATGTGGGTCGAATATTAAGCCAGAATCGAATATAAATGGAAATCTGAGATACAGATTCGGGGGGTGGACTTGGCAGGTGGCAGTCTGTGTGGCGGGAGTATGAATAAATTAGTAGATTACTGAGTGCTTAGGAATGTGTGACATAAGTCAAAGTTTAATTTTGATTTCTAATGTCTTTCCAGTACCTGTGATTTTGAATCCCTGTGAAAGCACACTGGCAGAAAGTACAGTGTAATCATGATCAGGAAAATGTTATGCTATTGGTGACTGGAGATGTCTTGGTTCTCGCCTTCTGTGAAATGGTCAGCTATCCTTCTTCATATTTCATTGATGTTAATGGCAGAAATACTTTGTTCAGGATATGTAATAAGCAGCAACAACAACTTCGAAATAGTTACAGTATTTAGTGGCTGAGATAGGACACACACACTCACACCAGGCTCAAGTTTCCAAGAAGCCAATTAACATACCAGTATGTCTTTGACTGCGAGGAAAGCACAGTACCTAGAAGTACCCACACAATAACTGGGAGAATATACAAACCCCACTCATTCTGTATAGTGCCCGGGGTCCAGAATTGAACAGAGGGCTCCAGCACTGCAAGGTAGCAATGCAAACTATTGGGCCACCCATTTTTAAAAGAAAATAATTAAGTTTACAAAAGTGTACATGCAGCAGTTTGTAATTTAAAAAAAAACAAGCATCACAAGAAAGGTGCACATATTTTTGCAAAGCACCCTATGACTTTCTACACAAATGGTGGGGTTCATATCTATTTGACATTAAGTGATGCTGTAAAGCTTTATAGATAAGGGGGTTTAATCAAACAGCCAAGCTGGTTAATTCAATACCCAATCATTAAATTACGTCTGACTTTTTTAGTACAAAGTAGTATTCATAAATAAATATCAGAAAGAACGTCATGGACTGAGACATAGACAGACACATTCAACTTAATTCCAGGTTGTTTATTTAATTTAGAAACTCCAAATAGAATGCGATATTTAAGACAGGAGGTTAGTCATTTAAAATTTCAAGTAGTATTTCAGAAAAGGTGTTGTTTGATTTTTCAAATATTAAGACTGAATGATATCAATTTCAGTTCAATTCAATTTCAGTTTAAGCTTTATTATTCTCTGGGGGAAATTAATTTTGCAGCACATCCCAATACAGCAAATCAGGAAGAAAAACATTACTAAAAGAGAAGGCAGTCCAATAGTGTGACAGGAGATTGGAGAGTTATTTTACATAATGTGGGAGAGATATTGTAGAAGGGACTGAAAGATGTCCTGAGTACTGATTACTTTTACACCTGGGGACATAGACCTGCCAGATGGAAGTGGTGTAAATTCACAACGGAAGGGTTGAGACACTCTATAAAGTTTTGGCCTATTTTACAACCCCTTGTTTGTAGAATAATTGTAGAATATTGTTCATTATTGGGCAGCAGTGTTAGCGCTCTTGCACGAGCTTGGTAGCTGAACAAGGTTGAGCCTGGTCAGTCTTGGAATGGGTGACTTTTAAGGTTCTGGTTTCCCACCTGTGTTCTGCTGAAATATTAAAGAGGGCTAAATGTGACTTCCCAGCAAAGCAGCGTCAGCTGTCTCATGACGTAAATATATATCCAACGGATATATTTTTTAGCTGATTAATAATTTGTCACATAATTTAAGATGTATAAATCAAAAATGTTACTGAGAGCACATTATTTGTTTCTTTAGATTTCCACATATACCCATGTTTAAAACAGGTCCCATACTGTTTGCAAAATGGTTTTGAACCGTGTTGTACAAACACAAGCATAAATAGCAAAATAAGGTTTTTCTCAAAAATATCAACTTGGTAATATATAAAAGAACGTATTATCACCTATTACACTGTAGTTCTTTCAGTCACACAAATAAAACTATGACTCCCAAGATGCACTAGAAAATGTCTGTACTAGTGCAAGGTCTCATGGGAAACGAAGTCTTCCTCCCACATAAATATTTTTAAAAATTGAATTACAATTAAAATATAACAGAAATGTAAATAAAATTAATTTACAATATTATACAAAAAACACAGATAGTGTCCTAGAAAGAACTGAAACATTAAAATATACTTTTTGAGGTTTCTCTCTCGATGCAGTCTACAAAACTACAGTGGGAGGAAATGCGCATAAGTTTTACGATCTAGCCAAAAGCAAGGCATGGTATGAACCAGCGGGATACGTTGTTTCTTCTGTCCTGGTCTAATCTTGTGTGTGCTTTGTATGAAGGTAACACTGGATATAGATATTTGCTCGTTTATATAAAGATTGCGCATAAATTATAATCATGGCCGATTAGTGGGTGAGTACTTAAATACATATCAGCCTCATCTTTATTTTCTTGCGAATTGCACACGATCCTTTTCGCGAGCTAAATTAAGTCCCGTGCTTGAATGTATTGCTCGCCTTGGCGAGGTGATTTGGTTGGCTTTTATAAATATCACATCTTTCTCTTTTATTTGGTCCACTTTTTTTACTGCTCCCAACCGAAATACACCCCCCTTTATAATAATATGTTAGTAGAACAATAGTTAACGAACCCATTATGTTTACATTTTTAATTTATATCTTGTTAAAGTTACACCAATACTTGAACCACAAACGAAATATTATAAAAGGTTCTAATAGGAATTAAGACTCACAATGTGACAACCTGCAACGAGCAAGCATCCACCTCCAGGAGGTCGATTTCTCTTGGGTTTACGGGGTTTCCTATGTCAACAGCACGTTACTGTAGTATCTGCGCTTTCATATGTTCTTCCAGGAAATGAACGTACAGCTTTTCCCAATTTTGACGAGAGAATTTTACTGTTTTTTTGGTAATGGTTAGGTCTCCGAATTTTCAGCCCCCTCCTTGTTTATTTCAGGATCCTTGAGGACTTGAGGTGCACTGTACTGTACAAGAAGAGATGTCTGTTTTCCCCAAAATAACATTACGAGGTGATGTGAAGCAATATCTTGGTGATGTCTTTAAAAATAAAGAGGTAGGATATGTGAGTTTAGTTGTTATATGGCTTTTAAATGTTGAAATTCTTTACTATTTGCTATTAAATATTCTTTACAAACTTTACTATTGTTCCATTCCATCATAAGTAGTCACCACAGGTGTCATGTCAGTTCACTTCAGTTTATTTGTCATATGCACTTGCACATATGCACATTTGTCAAGTGCAATGAAATGCTTATTTACATGTATGCTCCGATACAAAGACATTAAGGTATCACCAAAACATAAACACAGAACAGCAACAACAAGTTAAATAACATACAACTTTAAAAAAGTAAGGAAGTACAAAAGCAGTGTGAGAACAGAAAAGAAACAACACATCAGTGTGAGTAATAATGTAGGTGTAGTCATGTAAATGAGTTTAGGCGGTGGTAGAGGTAGAGTTCAGACAGTTTACCTGTCATGCTTACCAGAAAGAAGGGGGGAGAAAAGTGAGAAACCAGGATGATTGTTGTCCAATAAGTGATACTTCCTGCGTTTCTGAGACAGTGAGTTGTAAAAATGACCACAATAGAGAGAAGCTGTATTCCATTAATGGACTGGGCTGACTTATCACCCCCTATAAAGACAACAAGCTGCAGTCAAACCACACTTTAATGCCACATATGAGCCCATTTCAAGAGCGTACCTGTAAAATGTGGTAAGGACAGTCAAAGAAGGACCAATTTTTTTCAACTGTCTGAGTAAGTAAAGGCGCTGTTGTGCCTTCTTTGTAGCTCCAGTTACATGGCTGGGACCATGTTAAATCATTAGTAATGTAAGTACCTATTGTCATTTTTGGATTCATGTTCACTACAAGTTTGTTTGAAGACTTTTATCTTCCTCTCATCAAGACACAACAGACAAATTAGTTATGCAATATTGTACAAAAAGAGATTTCTTAACTTTAATGTAAAATATACTATATGTGGAAATGGAATTATACATATTTTTAAAAACACAATTTTAATGGACAATATCTGATTAAATCAGACTAATTTAAAGCATTTTTAGGACCATTATGGGTGAAGGTAGAAATCTAAAGTTCTTAAACAGAAAAGAGCCATAGAAGCAGCAGAACACATACAGGTTCAGGTGGGTATTTGCGTCAGCATGCGTAGGCTGCAAAGGAACAAGTAATAGGTTTATTCCATGGTGAAAAAAAAGAAGAAAGAAAACATAACGTTTCGGCCGTGGAGCCTTCTTCAGGTGTGAGAGAGACAAGGCAGTAAGCAAAGGTAATGTAGTGGGAGAATAAAGGCTGGTAGAGATGAGTGAGAGGCCAATCAAGAGGTGTGAAGTCAGAATGGTTGTAGAGAGGTGTAAATTGAAACCTCCAATGAATGGAGAAAATTTAGAACAAAAGTAGTCTGTCGTTAAGAGAAGGGGGAAGGTGTGATCCTAGCTGCAGGATAATTTTATTTCTGTAGTCTTTCTAATGTATGAGTTCAGAAAACTGTCTTTGAGAACACAGACGGAGAGATTAGAGTGGTCATGGCCATCAGAGGTGAAATGAGAAACAATGGGCTTGGAGAAATCTTTAATCTTCACAGCCCTGACATGTTCTCTGAAGCGGTGTCCGAGTTTCCTTCCTGTTTCTCCAACGTAGATGGCTGGGCATTTACTGCAAGAGATACAGTAAATAAGGTTGCCAGAAGTACAAGATGCCATCTGGGTGATCCAGAATTGTCCTGAGGGGCCTTGAATGAGTGTGGTGTTAGATATGTACTTGCAGGGGATTCAGTGAGCTCTGTTCCAAGGGAAAGTGCCTGGTGTGGATGGTTGCTGAGGGCGGTCAAGGGAGCTGTGAACAAAAAGGTTGCGCAGATTAGGTGGTCGAAAAGAGGGCCCCAATGGAGGGATCATCCTGTAGGCTGGAAAAGTTGTCGTTAATAGTCCTGGGGATAGGAAGTGTGTTGGGGTGGTAGGGAAGCACCAAAGGAATGCGGTTGTTGTGATTGAGTTGATGGTCCGAGGGGTGTTTTTGGCTCAGGCAAGGGCTCTGTCAATAACACTGCTGGGGTATCCTCTGTTGATGAAAAAGGAGTACATTTTGAGGGATTGGTTCTGGAAATCAATGTCGTCGCTGCATAATCGTCGTGGCCGAAGGAACTGTGAAAAAGGGAGAGAGTTTTTAGTGTGTTTGGGGTGAAATGAGTTATACAGGAGATAACTGTGTGAATCCGTGGGTTTGTAATAAACTGAAGTGGAGAGTTGGGGGTAGTTGATTGAGAAGTTGATGTCTAGAAACGGAAGAGTAGTGGAAGATATGTTAACCGTAAATATTTGAGGGACAGGTGGAAGTTGGTGAAGTGATGCAGAAAACACTCAAGCTGGTGTTTGGAGCATGTGGTTCCAACGAACACATACAAGGCGTGCAACAACAGGCAAAAAGAGAAAACTCTCAGAGAATAAACAGTCAAAAGCATGACCCAGTTCATCCCTCAGATTGATGCTGTTTTATTAATGTTATCCTATTGCCCTCACAGCTGCTGGCTGTCCTTGGCCAAGAGGATGCAGAGAGGAGGTTTGAAATGCTTCTCAGTCGTCTCTCCCACCCCCCGGCCTTCACCTCCGTCAGGGTCAACACCCATCTAGCATCTCCAGAGCACGTCAGACGCTGCCTGTCTGAGGAGATCCGAAAGGTGATGGACCTCCTTTGATCTGCTTGACTGCAGCAGCATTTTCTTGCTATTGATGGGATGATTGGATGTGATTGGCAGCCTCTGCTGAGAGTGAACCAAATGCTAGCTAATACACCTTGGAGTGAGGGAACACCCCAGTTTTAAAAACACCAGATGGTGCTGTTGTCTAATGAGATTGGTGGAATTGCTAGAATTTCGTTTCAGAGGAATTTTTTGGTTACTAAAAATATATACAAACCGTTTCTTTAATTAAAATAAATCACGCTAAGAGCTGTGAGATGTTTCACATTGAAAGTATATTCAAAACCACTAGTATGCAGCTGTAATTTAACACAATAAAAGGTATTACGGCTGCGCCTTTTCATATAGATGTCCTATAATTGAATGTCAAATGCACATGCTTGCTTGTTACTGTACAGAGAATTTGTGCAGAACGTCATAAGGCAAAACAAGACATATCCGATGTGTCTGTGTAGCAGAGTAATGTAAATTGTCTAAAGTTACAGAGTCCGTTTATTTTTATCAGTAACTCATAAAAGCATTCCCATTTATAATGAAACTTTATTTCTTCTCCTTTTTAAGGTAATGCAGGCGCTTTTATAGAGAGGCTTCTCTTGTCTCCCTGTTAGCAGAACATTCTAACCTTGGTGTTTATCCTAGCAGCAGCAGATGAATTCATTCTCAAGCCATGACCTTCCCATATTTAATCACCCAGATGTTCCAGATGTTTTGCTCATTCCTGTTATTGGTCCAAGGTACAGTATGGCTATAATTTCAAAAGTAGAATTTTGCGTATAGAAAGGAGGGAAAAAATACCAACCACTGAACATTGTTTGAACAGAAACCTCTTAAAAGTGACCTACAGGTACATACTGAAATATTTTTCTCAATATTGACATGCTAATTATGCACATTTGTAATGTGTATGCATATTATGATATTAGGAACAAGTAATAGGTTTATTCCATGCTGAAAACAAGAAGAAAGAAAACACAATGTTTCAGCCATGGAGCCTTCTTCAGGTGTGAGCTGAGCTGAAGGCTCCACAGCCAAAATTTTGTGTTTTCTTTCTTCTTTTATTCAGCATGGAATAAACCTATTACTTGTTCCTTTGCAGCCTATGCATGCTGACGCAGCCACCCACCTGAACTATTGTGATATTATGTTAATTGTTTCTGTCTCACTAACCTGATTCCGTGGATTATGGACTGTATCAGTCATACTGGCTGCAATTAATTACTGTTTTATCAGATCTTACTTTCCCTTTTGTAAAATGTCCAAACACTTGAGCAGTAGTTTCATAAAAAGATAATTCATGTATTATATGAGAAAGGGACAGCTTCACAAGGCTGGCTTTAGAGCTGCAGCACTGAACAGAGGCTAAATGGTGTCCCATTCTGGGTTTTTCCTGAACCATTCTCTCCCATCACTTCAGTAGGTGACTTTTACTACTGCTACTGGAGCACTTCTGCATCAGAAACCAGTGAATCCTTCAAGTTTTGAGTAGGAAGGTTCAACAAAGGGAGTGTCTTTCTGTACAAGACTTTTGCATTTGATGTGTTTGTTGTAACAGTGTGACCTTGTTTCTGTTCTCAGGGTTTCTCTGGAAAGGCACTCTTTAGAAGTTGTGGTGGGAGCTCAGTGTGGGAATGCAGTGTTACGTGGAGCTCATGTCTTTGCTCCAGGGATCCTTGCGGCTCCTAAATGTAAGGAAGAAGTAAGAGCCAGCTCTCTGCTCTGTAAGAAACCAAGTGAATGAACGTTGTCAGAATTACTCTATAATCATGACTCATTAGTAAATTATCTGGCATCAAAATTATCTAAAAAGTTAATTTACATCTGTAGTATAGAAGGTAAGACAGAATATGATCATTCTTTTGTCCAGAAAAAAGAGCACTAGAAGGGACTGGAAGTTACACTTAAAATAGTTTAGATTATCTGTAAATTCCACTATAGGTAAACACAGTGTACAAAAGTTTTTCTTTTTTGTATTTTTACAAAAATTGTATCATTTCTGTTATCATTGTAATAATAGTTTTTTTCTTACCCATCAGCCAGCCAAAAATTCAAGATGGAGAATTTGAAATGAACATAGAAATTGAAATGCTTTTCAACGTTATTTTACAAGGTTTCGGTACGATGTGAAGCTATTTTGATTTATCTAGTAGAGCTGGTTTCTGTTATTATAAATAGCTTCAGGTAGGTTCTATTTACTCCATGTTGAAGGGATTGCTTTGAATCAATCTGTATTTGCTAATCCATTCTCAGACATGAAGATGGGAGATGTGGTGTCTGTTTTCTCTGACATTGAAGGACAATGTACAAGAGGAGCAAAGGAGTTCCAGGGGAAGCGAGTTTTCATAGGAAATGGAATTGCTGAAATGAGCCGCAGTGATATCTTCTGTACAGATCAACCAATTAAGTGCGTACTCCAACTTCAACTTCACCTTTAGTGTTATTTACAGTGTAGTTTATTTTCAGATATTCCCTTCTGAGATGTGTTTTCAAAGTTAGAAACCCAAACCCTAGAAAGTAGCACTATGTCAATTTTAATATAATTCATTTTGATAGAGATAATAGTTTAACATTAAATACATGCAGCTTTTTAAATGCAGTGTAAAAGGGACTCATCCCAGGTACTTCAAATGACATTTATATTTTTTGATTGGACTTCAGAGTGTAGTGTAGACGTTTTGTTTTCAGCTATCCAGTACACTCACCTACTTGAAATGGGTCTGAAACTAAAAATATACTTAATAGCATTTTACAAGAAATGGAGCCATTGCTTAGAATATCGTTAAACAGAGTAGACATGATAGAATATGACAAGCCCTCTTTGCCATAGTGAGGTTAAAGTGGCTTTCGATGTTCAGCTAGTGGCGATCTATACTTGCAGTGCAGGATTAATCTGACAGACTGGAGGCTTCTGTCTGAAGTCCAGTTTCTGCACAATCACTGAGATCGGAAATCTTAGATGACAGCGCAAAGCTCTCCCAGGGACACCGGGATTGTCTAGAGTAGTCCACAGTTGGACTAGTTTGGGGCATTCGACAGCAGCCACCCTGCTGATGGTCTGGGTACCTCCTGGGAATGCATGGTATCAACAGGAATTATCCTTCAAATAGTACTGAAGCTCCACAGTGTCATGTTGAGAATATACTGAGAACATATAGAATACTGTATATATAAAAACACAGTATGTAGATTATATAGAAAAGCTGAAAGTACAGTATATTTTGGTTGCAATTAAAATGTTAAAGGTATTTTAATTATATCTACAGTGCTCGGTGAGGACGTTCTGATTTGTAGATTTGGTAGCAATCTTGTAGTTTTTGTATACGCAGAATACACTTTACATGTTGTGTTCTTCAGGGGAATTGGCATAAGGATGACAGAGCCCGTGTACTTCAGTCCTTCGTTCTACAATGTTCTGCCAAATCAGGTGTTCTTACAGGTATCTTCTTCTACCTCCTGACTTCCAATGAGTACAACCATAAAACATGCTAGGAGAGAAAATATGTCTTTCACCCCAAAAAAGTCCTTTGTATGGTTTTGAACTCCACCAAAAATTCCACCTTCTGAGTGCATATTACTTCTGTTTCAGAAATAAAAAAAATGGCATCCAGGATACTGTACTTTTAAAATGTCTGAACAAATATTATGTGGGGGAAAAAACATTCTAAATATTTGGCAAAGCAATCATAAGCAATTTATTGTTTAATTATTTTTGACTGCAGTAGAAATTTATTATTTGGCTTATTTGTGGTGAGCAATACACTATAGAAAGGATGGTAACCAGAACTATTAGCTTACATTATGTTATCTGTTCTTCTACAGTGCATTTCCAACTTCTCTCCCTATCTCTGGGAAGAGGTGTTTTTTATAAATCACCAGTACCAATAGACTTTACAGTGGTGGAATTGCTTGCACAGTACATTCAGAAGAAGCTGATGACAAAGATATGAACTTCATCTTTGCTTGTTGGAGAGGTTTGGATACAGGATTGAGTGTACCTTTTTCTTGTCTTCTATAATTAGAACCTGCCTTCAGCGATAGTGAGCCATGTGCTGCAGCCTCAGGCTGGCGAGAGAATTCTGGACATGTGTGCAGCCCCAGGTGGAAAGACCACTCACATCGCTGCTCTCATGGGGGATGAGGTAGACTGAGCCAGTGCAGCCTGTCCCTGAATAATCAAGGATGTCTTTACTAATTCACCCATTTCATCATTAGTAGACAGTAAATATGTTTGCAAACATGAGGCTTGACATCTGAAAAAATGTATGAAAGTAGATGTTTTTTTCATGGACCTATCCACATAACTGACATAACAAGGGCAAAGCTTATGCTGTGGGTAAAATTTAAAAGCAAGACAACATATAACATATTGACTCTATAAAAAAAAATTATCATTATTCCAAAATGTGTTACTTCCACACAGTTTCATGCATTGTGATGAATTTCAGATTCCTTATTCATATCTAAAACAAGAGAGGCATCATATGTTTCAGTAGAGGTTTACTCTATTATGTCAATCTTTATTTAAAAAAATGCAAAACCTGCTTGTCTCAGTTCTGGCATGTAATAATATGATGCTGGCATTGTTTATAGCATGGCTGGTTTCTCTACTGCAGGAGTGGCCAACACTTGTCCTATAAGCTCACTGTCCAGAAGGATTTATAAGCTAGCTTTAAATCAGCACTTTATAAATGCTGGGAGGAGTTTCACTCTCCAACTAGAGCAGGGGCTAAGTAAATTTAATGACATAGAGATCATTCAGAATTTAAACTCACAGACTCTGCAGTTCTTAAAAATGACAGTTGAACATTTTGGACTGAACTGAACAAAATAGTCTTGCTATTTTGATCACAATATCAGTGTTCCCATTGTTTGTACAGTATATTGTTGATTCTCGAAGATCTGCTAGACTGCCTAGACCATAGAGGACTCATACTAGTACCTTATACATTCTAATAATCGCAGGCACTATTTGGATAAAGATGCACTCAATTGCTAACTAGCCTTACTGCTTTCTTAAGGGAGAAGTGATTGCCATGGACAAGATAGCAAATAAAGTGGAGCGGATTAAACAGAATGCCCAGATGCTGGGTCTGAACAGCATTAAAGTGTATTGCTTCAATGCGATCAAGGCCATCTCTGGTGATCCAGCAGGGAGCTCAGGAGGTAAGGAAACAAAGCAATGTCCAGCTGAACCGAGAGTGGCCCTGTCTCTAGTGTTGACACATGGCTTAGTTCTAGAACTTTCATATTCCATCATACACCTACTGAGGCAGTGGAAGGTATTTGAGTGATTTTTTCTCTGTGGATTCTGTGGCCAGCTTATATAAAATGTTAGAATTCAAACCAAACTTGCTCTTACTGAATCTAACAGCAGGAAGAACTAACAACAACAAATGTTATAATGCTTCTGTGGCTCAGTGGTGCAAGTAAAATCAGGTTCTTTAACAAGTCCCTGCAGATTTATTGATTTATTGAGTGTCTGCTTTCCTTGAAGTCTTTGTTTTGTCATTGAAGATTTTTTTTAAGTAAAAATGTTTATTATGCGTCTGTACTAACAAGGGAAATGGATGAGTGAGGTCCATCCATTTCTTCTGCATGAACCCATTTGATCAATTAATTTTTGCTGTCTCTTGACTAGTGATCATCTCAAAGTCCAAGAAAGACTAGCTGGCTTCACAGGTGCATTTTAGGAGAGAGTTGTTTGCAGAAAACCAAATTATTGCTCCATCAACCACAATTTGAATGATTCTTTAAAGAATTGATTGCTAATATGCACATCTAACACACATCTATCCTCAATCACATGCATGAAATTATGTAGATTAACAGAGGAGAGAATCCGATTAAATAAATATGCAGTCTGTAAAGGAAGAGATGACAGGTCTGCATCAAGAGATGTACACATCAGTGGCATATTCACAAGCCTTGAACAGCACTGACAGCGAGCAGCTGTGGTCTTTGGAGAAGGCTTCTTTACAGTATTTTGTTTCAGTCTCCACTTTGAGTTTTAGGCAGAAAACTTTTGGCTGAAATTAAATATAGATTTAAAATTATAGTATCAGACGAAAGTTCAGTGATCAAGCTTTAGTGGATGTCTTGCTCAATTTGGCATTTGGATCCTTTCAGCCACAGTCAGGGATATTGTATTTTAATTTTCTCTGCAGAAGCAAATAATTTATCAAACAGAATTTAAAATTTGTTTTTTTTAACTCTTAATTAGTATAGACACAAAAAGCTTGTCTCTTTCAGGTGGCCCTCCATTCCCTCCAGAGTCGTTTGACAGAGTGTTGCTTGATGCCCCCTGTAGTGGTCTGGGACAGAGACCCAACATGGCCTGTACTTGGAGCCTGAAGGAAATTACATCTTATCAGCCCTTACAACGCCAGCTCTTCACTACAGTAGGTTGATGTCTTAGGATCATTGTGTAGTAGCTAACAGTTGATATATGAGTTTTAGTTAGATATAAACATTTTATTGAATTTCAGTCTAGCAGAGTTGGAAAAGTTCAGTTAAAGTGATAAAGTAGCAGTACAAGTAAGAGGCTTGATGGTGACTGGTCTGGAATCCCACAACCAGCTCAAAGTTGAGGCATAAAGAAGAGGAAACTTTACTTGTGCAGATTCACCTGATCCACATAAGAGTGATCAGGTGAGCTTTGAGTTTGGCCAGACAATACTGGATTTAACAGCAGAGCAACCAGACACTCCTAACATTCCTGCCCATCTGCAAGTGCACTACCTGTTTGTACTTGTTTGTCTTCAATCTCTCCACACACATTGCTTTGAGAACGCAAAGTATCACTATTGCTGTTTACCAAATGTTCTGGGGAAAAAATAATTGTGGCTGAATGTTTCTGTAAAGACTCTGGCTAGCTTGAGTGTTTTTTGATGTGGTTGAGAGTAAGCAGCAGAGGGCAGTCTAACTTCTAAATTAAAAATACACTGCTTTGACATTTCAAAGCTAAAACTCAAGTATAACTAGAAAATGCATCACAGGGGAAAGTTATTGGTGGTACACGCAGACCATTTTCAATAAAAGTCTTGTATTTGGGGCCTCAAGGGCCCATACATATAGTTTATAGTCAGAGGTTACTTCACAGTTAAGACTGTAAGTGTTTTTTTTTCTGAAATGTCACATTTTATGTTTGTTCAACTTATAAAATCCTTAGATGCTGTTGTTTTATCTCAAATGCAAGAAGGGAAAAAATGTCAGTATGTACCTCACAGTGTTCAAATAATGCCTAAAAGATTGTATTTTGATGAGTCCATGTCTTGCAGCTAGTCCGTGCTGTACAGGGAGTAGCAAAGGTTTGCCTTATTTAAGAGTAAGTGTGGAGAAACAAGTGTGTTGACCGAGTGGTCCTGTGGACTGTGGCTTTGCTGTAGAAGTGAAAAGGGGGTTTGTAGTGAAGAACTTCACACAGATTGATTTTGGTTTACTGTTCTAACATGTCCTGGCATGTCTGCTCTGTGAACACAGGCGGTGAAGCTGCTGAAGCGTGACGGGGTGCTGGTCTACAGCACCTGTACCATCACCCTCGCTGAAAACGAGGAGCAGGTCGCCTGGGCTCTACATCATTTCCCCTTCCTCTCGCTGCAACGACAAGTATGAAGCTCTTTCAGGGCATAATAATCTCCCACCGGTTCCTTTCTAGACTTCAGTTTTAGACTGTAGAAGACAAGGGAGAAGGGCTAAATGAATGTTTTAGAGAAGGAAATTGCATACTATGGATGTGGATGTAACTGAAGTGATTTAATCATTACTTTGCATACTTATTTAGTTAACATATTTATTTAAAGTGACTTAGAATAATAAAAATACAGTACACTAAAAATACAATTTAAAAATGAAGAATAATAAATATGTAACTTTATATAACTTTACTGTACAGGGTTTTACATTGCACAGGAAAATAAGGTAAATGGAATATAAGTAAAATGCAACTTTCAGGGTGCATGCCCAGTAATTATTTTAAACCGTGTTAAGACTGAAGTATAGCTGTGGAAGAAAATGATTGGAGAGTTGTTTGCTGGGCCTGTTACAATGTGACTGTAAAACTCAGAGAATGTTGTCCCAAATGGGTTTTAAACTGACTTGTCTGCATGAAGTAAATAGAATTGAAGATTTTAATTACCTTATTCATATTTTTTTATTCTGACTTTGAGCTCAGCTCTTTTTTGAACTCTATCAGTTCTATCTTTCTTCTTTTTATTAAGTACAAGATGAAAGAACATTCCAGATGCCTTTCCAGGGTTTCTGGGTTAAAGCAGTAGCTCAGGTCTGTGGGAGGCCAGTGAAGGCAGATAGAATTGAAAGAATTTCATGTTTATGCTTGAAGGTTCTTGTGTGCTTGCAGTTTAAATGATTCATTTACAAATAGGTCCAGGCTGTGGACTGCATTCCAGATTTATTTATAGAAGTATTTATGTTATTTATACTACTAACATTTTTTCCTTTTTTGTGCACCCAGATGTGATGTATATTTCACAAGACGATGGATGGTCTTGTCACTCTTCTTATTAAAAGTCGTTCTGGGGGCTTCATGTTCCAAGTGGCCCAACCAGTTAAGAAACTCTTCGGAGTGCAGGTTAAGCTGTATGATCACAGGCTTGAGCCTGGGTCAAATGACTGTGACAGCAGTGTACAGCTGACTGTGTGCCAGGGAGGCTAGGGTGGGATTATTCTGCCAGGGCTCTCTTGGCTGTCTGGGACACATTAACCCCAATGGCCTCCCGGTGTTGGTGAGGGATGTGCTTCTCCTCCAACCTGCTCTGAACCTCTTGTACTGCGTTGTTGTGCTTGTGATGAGTTAAAAGACAAGTGGCTCGAACGTGCTTACGGTTCTTATTCTCCTGGAGCGGAGTGGTGGTTCTGTGGCTCAGGATCTGCACCTGTGGCTGGAAGGTTGCCGGTTCAAATCCCACGGCCGGCGGAGGAATCCTACTCCGTTGGGCCCCTGAGCAAGGCCCTTTACTCCAACTGCTCCAGGGGCGATGTACAATGGCTGACCCTGCGCTCTGACCCCAAGCTTCTCTCCCTGTCTGTGTCTCATGGAGAGCAAGCTGGGGTATGCGAAAAGACGAATTCCTAATGCAAGAAATTGTATATGGCTAATAAAGTGATCTTAATCTTAATCTTAAGAGTGTAGTCACAGGGTTCTAGCTGTGAGCCAAGATATGAAAAAAACAAAACTGGATATTCCAAATTGTGTGGGCATAACAAAAATAAATGTTGATTCAAAATCTATTAAAAAAAGTCGAAGAAAACTAACTAACCCTTACACTTGCCTTGTAAACATTAACACCTACCCATGGAGGGAGGGGAGGAGAAATGTTGATGTGTTAATACTGAAGCGAGAGGTGATGGGAAACACTGCTCAGTCTTCTGTGGCTGTAAGTGTTCTCAAGTCACAAATGTAGGGAAGTTTAAGAAGGCCTTTATTATTGTGATTGGTACAGATAGAGATGACTGCCAAGACCAGGTGTGCAGGTACTGTAATTCTAAGATAATTTGAAGAGGAAAGTGAAGACCTCAGCTGTTCGTCGGGATGAGAGTCAGACACTTTTTTAATATTACAAATTTCTAACAATGTGGCAAAAACATGGCCATTCTGGACATGTGCCAAAGTTAATATTTTAATCACTCATTTTTAGGATATTTTTTTAACATTAGATTCATTCAGTTATCATGATGACTGATATAAAGCAAAAAAAAATGTAATTTTAAGAGCTATGACAACATGTTTATCTGTTCAACCTGTTTTTAAAGTGATGGTCTCTGATACTACATATTTTCTTGGAGAAAAAAAAATTCAAAACTGATTTTAAGTTTATATGCCCAGCAGAACTAAAAATAACCAAAATACCATTCAATAATGTTGAAAATATTCTGAAATATGTGTTTTGAATTGACGTACTATAAAAAATTGCTTTAAATGCAGTTTTAACACAGTTTTGTAGTTTTTAAATTTTAAATAAAAGGAACCACACAAGCTTTAATGTGCTATTTTTGTGTATTTAAATTTAAGGAACATTTAAATCAATCAATTATAAACTTGAAACTAATCAGTTGTGTGCCGCTTTAAAAGAAAATCAATGCAGTTTGCACAGCAGCCACCTTTCCCTCCTTCTGAAGTGCAGAATATACAAGCTGTGATCTCTCACCCCTGGATCCTGTTTGAAGCACACGTGTTTGCTTTGCTTATGCAGGAGCCACATGTTGGAGGAGGGGGTATGCTGGGAGCTGGCTTGTCACATGACCATCTGAAGCTGCTACAGAGATTCAATCCTGTCTGGGCAACAACTGAAGGCCTCACTCTCCACCCTGAAGAATATGAACACACTCAGGGAACCAAGTCTGACCTCATTCATCTGGCCAACAAAGATACAATAGGCTTTTTCATTGCCAAGTTTGTAAAAACGTGATTGTTTATAATACTAACCTTAACACAGCTATTGCAATCCCTCATACTATGCCATATAGGGAGGTCTCTGTAAGCAAAGAGACTTAGTGAATGCAGTTCTGCTAGAGTTGCCATAACAACGGAATGACGACACTACTACTATGGCAACAACAGATTTGCTAGCTGTTTAGGCACAGATCGGGAAGTATAATGCTGAAAGAGGTCAAAAGAGGTATTAACAATTTATTGCTAGTTAGACTGCATTTTATGTTCTCAGAAATTGAGATATTAATCAGAATTACAAAAAGTACAAACGGGTAGCATTTTTAGTAATGAGGAGCCTTTATGAATAATTTGACAAATAAAAATATTCCTAAAAGCATGGACTCAAACATATATTAATATAATTTAAAAACTACTCCGGAAAAATCTGGAACAAAGCTGCTTTGTGTGTGAACGGGAATTTTTTTGTTTAATCTTAACAAAGTGACTGGCATCATTACCCAATTGTAATGCTTAATTTGAACAATTTTTTGTTGGCTTTAAAATGCTAAGATCAAGCTGAAACTAATTAGTATTCATACCTGACTGGTTGTGAAGAAAATGGTTCTAAGGGAAAAGCAGGCCTTGGATGAAATGAAACTATTGATTATATCCTTACAATCTTGCTTAAATGTCTAATCAGATGTTTTATACTTTATGTATTTTAGTTTAACTTTTTAAGATCTAGATTAAAGGTGCTTATAAAGTGTATGTTCAAGTGGATATCTTAGCAGTAGGAAACACTTTTAGCATGGCATAAGAATACTTTAGATTTCACAAAAAAACATTGGGGATAATTAACACATTTTATCAAAAGTATTTAATTTACTGGAAAGAATGTTCAATTTAACTTGGAAGAGGAGATCAAAGTTGTTGAGAAGTACTTTCTGAACCAACCTTGTAATTCTGTGATAAGTCAAAAATGTTATCAATGTGAAGTAAGCTTTCATTTCAGAACTTTAAAATAAGTATAATCTAAACACTTGCAGTGTTGAAAGGGATAATTTAAGGGGATTAAATTGAAAAAAATACAGTACACAAATTTCAATATGCTAGTTTGAGATCAAATTACCATTTTTGCACGATATAAAATCATACTTGGAGACCAGCTATTTAAGTTTTTGGATCATGCAGAGTGGTTGGAAAATGTTTTATTTATTGGACTATAGGATGTATATGAATGTGACTAATAACTTGCACATTAAATGTTTTTGGGTCCAAGGAACCTGAATTTATTGTACTTTTTCCTGGAGGTTACCTGCTTACATTTATAAGTTTGGTACATAATTATGTCCATTCTAACAGCATTTTAAAATCTGTTCCAGTACTTCATTTTTATTATCCTTGGTGAATGTTTCACTAGTTAAATAGATAATGTAAAAGAAGATGACATTTGTCCTGCATTAAATTAAAGACTTTCTAATCATTTCCTACCGTTTTTCTTATTGAATCTACATGACAAAAACACAAGTTCATTTATATATTTTTTCCTTTATACATGCTGGCACCAGGAATGTTATCAGTCCAGAGAAGAACAACAACCAAATATATTGTGAATATGTCCTATGCTAGCAGACTGCAAGGGGACTTGTCCAAAGTTATTGAGTAAGTCCAGCTAATTTCTTCAAAATAATGAGTGAAACATGAACCAGGTGGAAGTGCATTTAAAGCTGAGAACAGGTGGTACTTCTGCTTCTCTGAAGACTATGTGGAAGTATGGAAAATTCTATCAGGCACATTGTTGAAGCTGATACCTTGGCTTCTTTCAAGAAATGGCTGGAGGAGATCCTAGGATCAATTAACAACTAACTAAATAGTCTAAATGGGGTGAATGGCCTTCTTTATTTGTACCTTTACATATACTCTTCCATACTGTACTTACCTAAACTGCCCCCACACAGCCACACCAGCTCCAGCACTATATTAGAAGGCTATTTTTTCGAGTGTTTCCTATATTTTGGCAGAGTAAAACAATACATAAGTAGAGAAAAAAAATAAAATTACTTTTGGAAAGCTTAAGATTCATCAATTATAAAAAAAAGATAATGACCATGCTCTCAACAAAAGCTACCATACAAAGAAATTACAGACTTCAGAACAGGAATGTGCATTTAGTTATAATTTTTGTATTAGCAGAAAGTGACTATCATCAATATAATCCAAGCTTTTATCAGATATGTGGATAAAGGCATCAGCCAAATAAAATGTGCAAAGCTTAATGTGCCAGAAGATGCACTCCTGATCCAGGATATTAAAGTGTGGGGGGGTTATACTGGGATACCACACAGGAATCCTGCTTTCCTCAATGAATTGCAGAAGCCAGGATGACCACAATGTACCTGCAAACAGAACAGGCCTATGCCATGTGGACTGTGTATTTTGCAAGTTAGACTTCACTACCGTTCTTTAGAATGCCAGTGAAATCACTGAATTATTTTTTTGTCAAAATAGAGGCCGATGTACAAAACACAAAGAGTTACTGTGCCAGAGAACACAAACTTGAATGGGAATGTCTCCCATAGTAGCTGGTTCTGCATTTAACATTTTACTTGCACATAACCATGTGGGCTTAATGACTTTTGTCAGAGCTTTTCCCAAAACATCTGTCCTTATGTTTAACTGGAAATCACAGCTGGTAGCAGCATCAAGTGTTAGCAGTATTTGTTAACATGCAAGATGTGACGGCAATAAAAAGGGTTATTTACTATATAAGGAAACATGAACGACAAATTAGATAGCCAGTAATGTCCCCATTTTTTGCCAACTTTATGACCATTTTAGCCACGTCAGTTTTGTCGCTGTAATTTTGTTTTGCACATGTCCCAGCATTACTCCCAATATGTGAATGCTTGTGTCTGTGCCTGTGATGGACTAGCATCCTGTCCAGGGCATACCCTTGCGCCATTGCTGCTGGGAGAGGCTCAGGCTCCCCCATGGCCCTATATTGGATAAAGTGATTAGAAAATGGATGGATGAATGTCTTAGGTAGTGCTTTATGTTACAACACTGGACAGCACCTGATGGGCTTAATAAAGAGTGAAAACAACAAGGTAATAATTTAAATCAAACAACTGTCATGCTTTTAATGCTTCTCAGATAAGCCTAGAGCACTTAGAGGATTTAACGATCCTAATTAATCAAAACAAATATATTCATCAGTTTGTCTTACAGTATATTGTTTTATGTGGAATTTAGTAATTCATTAAAAACATTTGAAAACCATTATAATCATGTAATTCACGTCTAGAAAACCATAATTTTAGCTAATAGAAGCTCTGACAGCTGACCATTTGTCAGTGTTCAGGCTGTTTATGTTTGTTAATAGTTTCATTATGTTATTCCGTTATTCAAATAATTGCCAACATACTTGTCTTATTGTTCAGAAGTTTATTTTTAAATTTTTATTACATATATGTCAAATGTACATTCTTTAAATAGCAACTTTAAAGACCTGTAATCCTTAAAAATAAGTCTATCTGAAATACTAACCGTGGAGGGACTTGGGTGAATTGTGCACAAAGCCTATAATCAGAAAATGAAAAGCTGAAAAACAATGGGTTGGTTGTCATGCCAAATGGAGCTGTGGAAACTAAACTCCAGGTGATAGTGGTGGAAGCAAATTTTACCAACGTAATACATCATTAAAAACATCAGTGCTGTGCTGTCTCACAACAGTAATTGAAATATAGAAAGAAGTTTAACTTATCCCAGCCAGAACAATTTACTTTTTTAACATTGTGCAGCAAAGAAAAAAGTTTGGAACACAGTTCCTGTTAATGTAATTAAGTCCTACATGTTAAAAATGAACATGTACATCACAGCCACTACTGTATTTGGACAGTTAAATAAATAAATTAAATCCATTTAACAGTGCAACAGGTTCCTCAGCTCACTTACTGTCCTTATCTACAAAGGCATTTATGACGTATATACACATGTTTACAGATCTTAGCCTAAAAATGTACTTTTCACAAATGGACATATACAGTACCAGGTACAGCCTTTTTCTTTCTTCATGGTAAAAGAAAAAAATATGTGCTTTGAAAATGAATAATAAATGCAAGCAGGAGGCTGGAAAAATCAAAATCATTCACAATTTTAAAAAGTGGCATATGTACATTTCTTTCCTTGCCAAACTACATATATAAAAATAGTAAAGATCTACATCCAGTTTTTTAAAGTAGTTTTAGGATTTATAGTTCATTAAAAAAAAAATCTTGGAATTTTTTTTAAGTTTTGGAATTCAAATGAAAAGTGGATTTTGAAAGTTTGAAAAACGTAATGACTTCACATTAAATCTGTTCACTACCAAGCATGTCAAGACCCAGTCTTGTATAGGGACCTGCAAAAAGGCGAGTGCAGTTAATTTGCAATCATTTTGTAATTAGTACCAAATACACAGTTGAGGTTAACCAGTGTAACAACTTTCCCAGATGTCTTCTCTGAAAGGGGGGAAAACTCCTGTCTTAGTTATGTTAGTATTACAATACTACCCATCTGAATGCGTTGTCTACTTTAATGAGATGTAATCTGAAGAAAAACCTTGCTCATTTGTATGAACCTTAAAAAAACACAAAGGGTCCTAAAAGTGCTGACAAGTACAATTATGTAAAAATACATATTGCCAATGTCACTGTAGATTAAGACAGAAATTGTACTATTCTTTTTTCTTATAAGGCAAGACCAAGATGTGTACGGTACAGGTACATACTGTAAATCAGCGGATCAAAATCTCCAATTCGTTGTTTTGTTCTGCTTTTAATTATTAGCAAGGCTAAAAAAGGAAACTAATAACTGTAATAATAAGGATGCCAATCCCAGCCATGTCCATGTTTCGGACAGAAATTAAAACAGTAGTCTATTGTTCAAGTGGCAGCCACTATAGATGTATCAAAAAGCAAAGTACAACACAGGACCATTGCAATTGTACCGTGCTCCTTAAAATAGATTGCTAAGAGTGAAATATGTATACTTATGAATATACATATTTATGTATATATTTATATACATTTTTTGCCTATAACAATTTTCTTTGCTGATGGAGCATCAGCTGTACAAAGTAGCTCATGGAAGCATACATAAACAAGGTTTTGAATGGAGACCAAAAAAGGTCAATCCCCCGAGGTACGTGTGTGACACCGAACAGAGGAACTCAAAGAAAGGACTGTCTTGACAGACAAACACAGAAAAGAAGTGGCTAGTTTAAAATCCAAAGAGGTGGTGTTGGGATACTGTGGACCCAAATGGAAGAAGTCACTGGTGAATGTACACATCCCTGTTCCATTCACTTGCTTCGTTGCGTTTTTTGGAAACCACCTCACCATCCCGCTCATAGTAGTGTTCCCGGGATTTGTGGTGGCTGCGCTGTTTGTTGCGTTCATTGTGGTCCTGCTCCCTGTCACGATCCTTGGGCCGATGGCGCGACTCACGGTGCTTGTGGTCTCCTCCCACGTGCGGCTCATCCCTGTGGTTGTGAGACTCATAGGAGTCGCCTTGCTCCTCTGTGAGCTCCTCCTTGGGCTCGATGTAGGCTGAGTCCCTGCTCTCCTGTGTCTCCGAGTCAAAGGTCTCCTGGCGGGGAAGTGCTTTGTTCCCAGTCCCTCCCTTGTGGTGGTGGTGGTGATGATGATTGTGGTGCTCTGTTTTGGAGGAGGAAGAGCGGTGCTGCGATTTCTTCAATGGCTCGGTTCGTGGCTCCTCCTGTTCCTCTTCCTGTGACCCCGACTGCTCTGGCGCTGATTTCTCGGTCTTCTGTTCACCCCCAGAGCCCTGGTTATTAACACACCATGCACAATTAGTTAGTGCTGTAATGAAAAGACTCACACTCATACCCAAATAAACGCTGAGTAATAAGTATCTAATTTTGAAGGTAATTGTTTTCTATGTATCTCTTTCAGATGCCAGTGATATTATCTTTTCACTACCTCTCCTGATGCACGAGCTATAAAATTAAAAGCTATAAAAAAACCTGAATAACTACTGGGAATACTATATAATAATACCATATTACATGGTTATGGTAATATTTTAATTTTGACTGAAATGTGTTCATTGGATAATAATGAATTCTACTGGCAGACAGCACACAGATTTAGTTTTATTTTTCCAGCTTTAGGGTATTTCTAGTTAGAACAATAAAGAATCATACATTATTTAATGCAGTTGCCAGTATTTTTCTTAAGGCTAGTCTTTTTCATTTTAATGAATATTTTGGTTTGAACTGAAAAGTTTAATTTTATACTTATAATAATAATAATAATAATAATAATAATAATAATAAACTTTATTTTATATAGCGCCTTTAAAGGTGGCTTCTCAAAGCACTTTTTAGGATGACAGGATGGATCATAGATAAAACACGGGCACAAAATTCTTGGGGATCTTGCACTCATTACATTCTGTATTCAGTGCTTACAGTTGCTCTTTGATATTATATCAAACCATTAGGACGTTCTAAGAAAACCTCTTAATTATGCTCCTGTGATATAATCTTAACCACTTTTAAACCACATGAGCCCTGCTGGAACACACTAGGTTTAATATTATTCTGTATGCAGATTAAAAGTTGAAAGAGATCAGAAAAAACTGGCACTTTCTTACACAAAGGGTAGAAAGAGTCTGGACTAAATATCCAGACATACAGTATTTTTTAATCATATACCCTGGCTGAGATCCTCAGATCAATTAGCTACTAATAACCCAACAAGCATTGGATGAATTGCCTCCTCTTATTTAAAAGCATTTCCATTGTGAAATTAATGCCCACTCCCTAGGATCTACAGCACTGAGAAACTGTATGTCTAGTCTGGGTGTGGTAAATACTGTATATGGCGTGTGTTTTATGCATCATTTACACATAAACCATACTCTAGAACAACAGTTTTGCCAGATAGCTTAGTGACACCAATTAATCTAGCTTTGTTCATGAAACATTTGGGAAGAACAAGATTAGTCAAATTAATTAAATGGAATTCAAGTTTCTCTGTTCAGTAAACTTGTGGGAAAAGGAAGAACTGTCCTCTAATGATATAGAGTAAGAAAGAATTATGTAAATGCCAGAGAAACTGTAAAAATAAAAATAGAATCCTGAATGATTCATGACACACTACATAATGAAGTACTATACATGTCTACATGCTAATGACTTGTTTTCAGGTTAGACAAGTCTTCAATTAAACATATGTACGTTTATACATCAAGCACGCTTCAAAGTAGACAAAATATGAGTTTTACTCCTAACAAATATGTCAGTAATTCTTAATAAAACATTATGTATAAACTGTATCCCACACTGTAAGGAGTGTCTCCAAAGCTTTCTTTTGTGTTTCCCATCACTGACTATTGCAAAGAAAGAGTACCTGAAGACACCCAAAGAAGCCTCCACAGCCATAACGTTGTGTTTCATTTCTTTTTCTTCATGCCATACCAATGTTGCTACACTGCGGGTTTAGTTTGATATGATACATATGATATGAACACTGATATAATGTTTATTGCTTTCAACATGGAACAAAAGCTTCAATGAAACTGGCTATGCTCAGTTATATGAATGTAGCACACTGAAGTGTTACAGGTGCAATTATTTTCAGAAAACAGGAATACTCATAAGCAGTTGATTTTGTTCACAAGAGCAACATTTATGCACTCTCCAAAATAGCTAGGGATTAAGCTTAAATGAAGCTATTTTAATTTTTTAAGCAAAAAACAAGAAAATTGGTGCGATGTTTCATGTTCTGAAAAAAAAATCCTTTTTTGGCCTTGAAGAATGGGATCAAAAGTTAGTATCTTTAAGTAAATCTGAGCAGTAAAAAAGTACATCTCTGAGTGTTAAATGGCAGAAACACAAGCATGCTTCCAATTAATAAAAACACCAAATTATTATAAAAACTAGGACCTTTTTTTCCCTGAAAGATTTTTTTGCAATCAAAATCATTTCTTTCTTTCAAAACGAGAAACCTTGGATCACTAAGGCCAGTTCATTTGTGTTTGTTCCATAATTTCCTCAGAAAGGTACAGGCCCTTTAGCCAAACACCAGAATATTTTCAAGTCATCAAGATTTCCGTCTCCAGGCCTGTATTTCTATAGGCCTGTATTTTCGCTCACTGCCTTATTTCTCCCCCTTGTCGTCTCTGTCGCCAATCATTACTTGCCCCATGTTGGACCTGAGCTCGGTAAGGACTTGTACCTGCAGATTGGAAGCAGACGCTGGGCTCGCTGGCAGGACAGCTGCAGCCAGGGTGCGAGCCAGGAGTGGATTGGGGGGATTGCAGCTGGCTGGGTGAGTTGCCTTCCAGTAGGCCTCCAAGTAGTCTGCCATGTGCTCACAAGCGTCCTCCAACTGATTCTCGTCCAGAATGACATCAAACATTTCCTGTGGGAAAGGAAGGTGTGCAATAAAATGACAGCTTCTTTGCAAACGCGGGAGGACAGTTATTATTGCAAGCATTGGAGTGGAGTAATTAGAATCACAATCAAATCACAGGTTGATATATTTCCTATATTTCCAATCATTTTTTTTTTAGTTTTAGGGGACTGTGATTTGCTAAAAACCAATAATGAAACTTATTTCATTGCTTAATAATAGGATGGTTCAAATTCACTTCTATAATGTCCTGCTGCCAATATTAATAATGGATCCTCTCAGTGCAGCCTCCTGATCTAGTAAGGAAGCCAAGATGGTCATACAGAGGACGCATCACATCTGGCAGTGAGGCATTACAGATATGGTTTTGGGACCTACAATTATGATACAAAATGTTTGAAACCTCAGTTTTTATTTTAGGCCCTATTTCCTCATTCGGGTAAGTGCAGATCACAGAGAAGAAGGTACCACATTGAACAGCATTTCTTTAACCTTTGAAAGGTTGTGTAAGGCACAGTGCAGACTGCAAGCATACTGCACCATACTAACAAATCCAACTGATGAATGTACTTCTCTTACCAACACCTATAGATTGGTAACGAATAAATTACATGTTGAAAAATTATGAATGGGCTCCATAAAAGGTGTTGCTTATACATGGGTGATACATTTGCAATTTTTCTATCTGTTCCTACTTAAAGTGAGAGTAAATATCTTAGCTAGGCATGCATGAGTAACATTGCTTATTTCTTTATTTATTTCAGTATAACTTGGGAAACTATTATCAGACCTCAGTGATTTATTAAACTAACTAAGCCTGTGTAGAACATCATTTTCAGTATACTAAAATCACCCAATGCTGATAAAGCTCCTTCTATAACATGCTTCTGTCTTTTATTGTTAAAATGTTTGCTTTTTATTCATATTCTGTTATTGGTTTGGTACGGTACTGCTGAAAAAAATGTTACTTTTTTGCGTCTGTTACATTATTCTTTTATGTCTCCTTGACAATTAAAATTTTTATTGTCTGTACATTTAGTTCAGTATACAGTACTCCTATTCTACCTTTGGGCTCTGGTTACAAAGTCTCTAGAGTAATCTTTTCCTTTAGATTTTGTCTAAAATTTCTTCATTAAAACTATTTAGGTCATACCATGTTTGAACTAAATCTAGACTAAGATGGGATTTATTCATTTGTTGTGAGTCTGTAACATTACATTTTTGAAGTGAAATGATTTTTCTTCTACTGACTCTGAATCCATCTGTTCCATCCATCCATCTAACTCACAATGTGTAAGTTCTGCCTCATTCCATCAGTGTGCTTTTCCAAAATGAAAACCTCTATTTTTACATTTTAGATTAAATGTATATATTCAAATTAACCATATTACAGTCACAAATTCTCAATTTATGTATCAAAATTATCAATTTTGATATTTTGAAAAAAAGAAAGGTAATTTTAAGAACATGTATTAGGTTCCTTTACAGTTTGGGTTAGTAATACATTAAATTACCATTTCAAGCGTGTGAATTTCAGCTTCTGACTTTTGATACATTACTGAGTGTCAAGGTGAAAATGAAGGAAAAAAAACAGACATAGTAGAAACCTACTGTATATGCCCTGTTTTACAGAGAACAACACCTTCAGTCCAGTCACATTAGATTAACTCACTAGCAGTGCGGTGAAGCCAAGCTCCCTTTAGCTATGAATCAATTTCTCATTTAGAACACCTTGAAAAATGTATGGCACAGACTTTCATAATGGTGCCCTGTTTATGCTTACATGCAAAAAAGATTTTATAATTTTCCAATTAATACATTTGTGATTTGTTGCAGTTAGAAGTGGTAAGTTTCATTTGATACTCGGTATCCAATGTCATTTTTGTTACAGACCTTTATGAACTCTTTTTCCAATACAAAACCTGTACACATGAAGGCATTAAGTGACCAAAAAAATACCTTTCAGCAGGATAGTGATCCAAAGCACAAGGTAAAAGCTACACTGGAGTGGCTTACAAATAAGAAAGTGAATGTTCAAGTCTTGACTTGAATCCTATTGGGAAACCATAGAAAGACTTGAAAAACTGCTGTCCATAACCAATCTCCAAGCATCTTCAGAGAGCTTAAACAAATCTGCTACAAATGATGAGCAAAGATTACACCAAGCCAGTGTGCAAAGTTGATAGAAACCTAGGCAAATAGACTTGCGGCTGTAATTGCTGCCAAAGGTGCTTCTATCAAATGTTGAATTCAGTCTGAATGTTTATGCAATCAATTCTGAGCTCAATTCTGGACCTGGGGTGCGATCTCTGTTCTCCCTTTGTTTGCATGGTTTCCTCCCACAGTCCAAAGACATACTTGTGAGTTAAAAACAAGACATAATGGCAGGTTAACTGGCTTCTGGGAAAACTGGTCCTAATGGGAGTGTGTGCATTCTGTATGTATTTGCCCTGCAACGGGCTGCAATGTATTTCCCCTGCAATGTTCCGACGCGCGGAACAAACACGTTGGATAATGTTTACACTACCTTCCGGGATGGTTACAAAGCCCTCCCCAGACCTCCTTTCAGCAAATCCGATCACGCCTCCATTCTGCTATTTCACGTTTACAAGCAGAAGCTTAAACAGGAGAGGCCAGCATTAAGAACCATTCAACGTTGGTTGGATGAATCGGATTTTATATTAAATCACTGTTTTGCTGCCACTGACTGGCAGATCTCCCGCAAAGATACCAGAAATAATATCTGTATATGGACTATGTTACTGGCTACATCAGTAAATACATTGAAGACGTGGTTCCCAGGATTATTGTTCACACATATCCAAATCAGAAACTGTGGGTAAATGGTGAGATACGTGCTAAACTTAAAGCTAGGACAGCTGCTTTCAATTCTGGCGATAGGGATAAATACAAAAAATCCAGATATGACCTCAAAATAGCTAAATACAACTACAGAGTAAAATTAGAGTCATATTATCACGGCTGCAACACCTGGAACAAGTGGAGTGGTATACGCACCATTACAGACTACAAAACGCAACCCAGCTATATCGCACAACAGTCTTCCTCTCTTCCTAATGAGCTAAATTCATTCTATGCTTGGTTTGAGGTCAGTAACGCAAATCCAGTCAGGAAGATTTCAGAAATTCAAGACGGAAACCCACTGATCATATCCAGAGCGGATGTGTGTAAAGTTTTTAAAAAGACCAATCCACGCAAGGCTCCTGGCCCTGATGCTATCCCTGGCCGTGTTCTGAAGGCATGCACAGACCAGCTGGCAGATGTCTTCTCAGACATATTCAATCTCTCTCTAGCTCAGTCTATAGTTCCTTCCTGCTTTAAGAAAACCACCATTGTCCCTGTTCCTAAGAAACCCAGAGTCAGCTGCCTGAATGACTACCGCTCTGTTGTACTCACATCAGTTATCATGAAGTGCTTCAAGCGGTTAGTCAAAGCATACATCACCTCCTCACTACCTGACACCCTAGACCCACTGCAATTTGCGTATCGCCAGAACAGGTCAACAGAAGATACTATTGCCACTGCCCTCCATACTGCCCTCTCACACCTGGATAAGAAAGGAAAATATGTGAGAATGCTGTCTGTTGATTACAGCTCAGCATTCAATACCATAGTGCCCTCAAAGCTTGTCATCAAGCTCCAGGACCTGGGACTGTGCAGCTCATTACCGGCTGTGAGCTACCAAACATCCAGGATATCTACTCAGCTAGATGTCTTAAGAAGACCAGGTCCATTCTCAAGGACCCCAGTCATCCAAGTCACAAAGTGTTTTCCCTCTACCGTCTGGTAAACGGTACCGAAGCATTCGGTCAAAGTCCAACAGATTACGGAACAGGTTCTACATCCAGGCAATAAGACTGCTAAGCAGTCAACCTGCAGCTCCTTTAGCAAATCACCCGTAATGGCTACATGGACATACAGTTTTCATTGTATTCAGCATACTGCACTACTTAGACATAATACATTGCATACACCATGGACACATAGCACCTCAATTCATATTGAGTTTTATTCAATTTCTATTACATTATTATCTATTATTATGTAACCTTATTTTCCTAACCTTAATTTTGTGATTCTTGCGATTTTTTAAATTTTTGTGAGCTCACAGAAAAGACGTTTCATTGCCAGCAACTACTGCTGCATGCTGTATTGTTGTGCATTTGATAAATAAACTTTGATTTGATTTTGAATTTGATTTGGATGTATCTTGGATGTATCTTACCTTGTGCCCATTGCTAATTGGGATAGGTCTGGCTCCCAGGCTTGAATTGAACAAAGTGGTTAGAAAATGGATGGATGAATGGAAGAACTGCTCACTCTTCAGATCAGAAAGAGACAGCCATTTTGACTGAAAGAACATTTTATGTAACCCTCCCATGCCATTTCTGGAAAGCTGTCTAATGAAAGCCAAGTTTCAAAAAACATGTTAAAAAATACTGCCATGCAGGACTTTTTTATGTATTCAGTCCTTAAAATCTTTAGTCATGGGTGCAGATGCAGAAACTTCTTCATGTTTTTTTAATCAAATTTAACTTTCAACTCAGTGATGCAACTAATCCCCCTCTGCTATGGGGGGAGATGAGTTTCAGATTTTTAAAATCAAAGGCAATTCACTGATTGACAAAAAGCAAAGCTTGTAACTTGTTTTTATCTGAACAGAATTAAAACATGCTGAATCTGATTTTTTAGAACTAAATGCAAACAGATTAAAAGATTAACTAAATTGTTCCTGCATGTATCTAAGTAATTTCAACCTAGTATGTAATGTAAGCATGTTAAAATTCCCTTTAGAAATAAACGGACAAACTTGAATCCTGATGTGAACTCTTAGTCCTGAGAAATGCTATTGGTATATTATTTACCTGACATGTAAAACTTTGTATACAATCTGACTACAAAATCAGGTCTCAAAGCATAATTATGTTGGGCATGTAAAGATTTTAATAGTTATTTCCATTTGCTAATTTCATCCTAAAGTGCTTCATATATACAGTAAGAGGAGACCCTTTTCATCCACCATTGACATCCAATACACAGTAGATTAGGTGGAGAATTATGAAATTACTTCACCAGTTTTCCCATCCATTTTCTAACTGCTTTATTCAATACAAGCGAGCAGGGGGGCTTAAGCCTATCCCGGCAACGAACGCAAGGCAAGACACACCACTGATTGGATTCCAGCCCATCGTAGGGCACACACAGACATGCACACACTCACACCAGGGCCAATTTTCCTAGAAGCCAGCTAACCTACCAGTATGTCCATGGAATGTGAAAGGAGACCGAAGCTCCCAGGAAAAACACATGCAAACATAAGGAGAACATACCAACTCAATGGAGATAGTACTCCAGGTCTGGAGTTGAACCCAGTGCTGTGTACCACCATGCCACCCATTTCACCAGCTCCATTAAGGGTAGGTTTATGAAGTACACATTGTGCAAGTACAGAGCAAAATTTTGAGATTTATGCGGTAAGAGGGGGAGATCTTTAAATTTACCAGAAAGAATACTCAGAACTTTGGTTTAAGTTCTCGTCTGGAAAATGTCCCTATTCTGGGGCAATAGTTTGGAAATTCTGGGCCAGGGGGAAGTGTGCTACCACTAGTCAACCAACATGAGCAACCTGACTTTAAATCCTTTTTATAATGCAATTCTTCATGAGCCTTTAGAAAGCTGGTGTAGTCGGTTTCCTGTGCTGGAGCTGGATTGTTACAGTCTGTGTGCTTTGTTGGAGCTGGGCTATTACAGTCTGTACGATGTGCTGGAGCTGGATTGTTACAGTCTGTGTGTTTTGTTGGAGCTGGGCTATTACAGTCTGTGCCCTTTGTTGGAGCTGGACTGTCCTGTGCTGAAGCTGGACTATTGTAATAGGTGAAGGTTACTCACCGGAGGGCATTGTGCCAGTTTGTCAGCTGCCACCATCTGGACGTTCAAGTGTTTAGCCTGGGATTTCCCTCTAGACTTAATTAATCTCTGTAAAACCTAAAAAATTGAAAAAGCAGACAAAGAATAGTTATTCTGCTTATTGCTCTTTTTAATCACCCTTTTTCGACAGTTTTCCCACAATGCTTTTTATTTTGAATGTCACATGTAGTTCAGAGCAGTACAGTAAATAGCACTTGTTTTATTTTAACAAAACATCCCAATAAAAAAAGAATATTTCATAAATGAACGTAAAAGAAAGTATATACTTTTGGAACACTCTTTCATTTCTGCTGTTAGTCTATCAGTTAAGACATTGTCTTGCAACCTGGAGCAAGGAATTTCATTGTGGTTTGTAGATTTACAAGAATGTATTTTTCTTATGTAAACAATACACATGACTGCTAAATATTGTAGTCATGAGGAACAACATTACCCACTAAGAAAAGGTGTTTTGGAATGTTTATTGAGAAGCCAAGCACAGTAAATTGGCTTAACCTGATTCGCTGCAGGATGAGAAAGTTAGGACCCACAGAGAGAAATTAACCAAAGGGTGCTGCAAAGCTGGACATAGGTTAAAGGAGGATATAGGAAGATGAATGGGGACAAGATAGATAAAGGCTTACTGTGGTATTTACAGTTTTTCATGGGAAAAGTATCTGAGTTTCAGTGCTAGAGATCAGGGAGAGGTGAGGTGGTTGCTGTCATCCCTCTTGAACTCTTGTTAAAAACTTCATTTCATATTATATACTGTATATTTTATTAGATTATAGCTATAATTAGTTATTAAATTAGCTATAATTAAATTATCTACATCTTATTATTTTAATTTAAAAATCATTGTTTTACTTTGTATATTTGGTACAAAATTTTATTATTAGAAGTACAAATGCACATAGATATCTGTACATGATACTAATATTATAATTATTTCTGTACTTTACTAAGATTCTTAGCTGTTTAAGTGTTGTGTTCTTCACTATTTAGAAAACATCAAAATATACACAAAATATTTTATTTTTATTTCCTTTTCTGATTTAAACATTCAATTGTCCACATAGATATTCACTGTAAGGATTGACTACAATCATATAATTGCAGATACATCTAAATTCACATTTAAATCTAATAGTGAACCATAATCAGCCCTTCATCAATAATCTACAAGGAAACAGACAAGAAAGACTGAATGGCCACCTCCTGTTTATCACATTTAACACATTCACATGGGCTTAGGTTCTTATGTAGGGGGAGTTAAGTACAACAAAACAAAGAACTTAGAACAAAGGAAGAAAACAAACTACCATCACAATCAGTAAATTGAGTTGCACAACAGGAAGGAAGCAAACTGTACACAGTTCGATAAGAGCCTTAGTAAAAGAGTTGTACCATAAAGTACAATTTAGAAAAACATGGTCCCCATGGTTTGGAGAATGGGAAATTAAACGTTCATTGGATATTACGCAAGCAGTGCTCAAGTGTACTTGTTTGACTGAGCCCTGGGACTTAGTCATAAGAGGTGGAAATAAAACTGTTTAGGCACTGTTTGCATCACGTTTGACAGTTATCTGGCAGTTTAATGGAATGGTATTTAAAACTCAACCTAGAGGTCTGATATTTAATAGATCTTTCAATTACGACTTAATTTACTTGTCATAAAATGTCTAATAAAATGAATCCCGATTCTACTTATATTTTTCAGTTCCCTTTAAGGAAAATCTATAGGTTAGAAAAAAATACAAAAATAACAATCTGAGCAAGTGTCAACAGAAATGTATAAACTTAAATGACAATCTTGGAAAAATGTTAGATACTTAGGCGTTCAATAAAAGTTAGAAAACACCCACTTTTACTTTTCTAACAAGAAACGTACCTTAGGAGATGAAATCTTTACATAAACAATGATAGGAGCCAGGGAGGTCTTCCCAAGCTGAGCTGGATGATTGATGGTGTCAGCATCCAAAACCACCAACTGCAGGGTCCTTGCAAGTTCAAATATTCTTTCAATTTCACTTTGCACTTCAGCTAGATGAAAACAAAGAAGTAGCATCACTCTGATTTTAAAGTTACAGTATAAAACCAAAAGCTCCAAAGTCACGCCTGTCCAGAGATGTACTATATACAGTATGTGGAATGTCCCTAACAGAGAGAAAAAACACTTTAATATCTTCCACTTTTTTTGCACTACTGAACCTCCAAGCACATGGATGTTCTAACATAATTTCAGAGCTCTATTCTTGAATACATCTGTGTGATATATTTGGTGAAAATGGTAAATGTATCCTTATGCATAGAAACCATTATTCAGTGTTGCTATAATTATATAAATACAGTACATCTAGCATCTGTGATTATATTGTATGCCACCCCCAACTGAGCGAAATAGAAAATGTCACATGAAAGGGATAAAATTAAGTAAATATTTCTGAGCCAAGACCAGACAATACGGTGCCTGCACATCTCCCTCCTTTTTTGTCTGGACGGTGTGTATAGAGATGGACATTACACCTGGGAGCCTCAGGACTTCTGGAAGCAATTCACAGGGCTTAGAGGATATTTTGAGAGCCCAATCATTACTAGGGCCTTGCTGACTTTAAAGACGACACACATTAATCTGTCTGAAATGTTGATCAAAACATTGCAATGAAAACATTGTCAAGAACACTTATGTCATCGAAATCTTATATTTGTTCTTGATTTGGAAAAAAATGAAAATGGGTGAAAACTGGTTCACAATATAATAATTAAGTCAATGACATGGGAACAACCTGGTGAATAATAACATTTCCTTTAACAAGAAGGATCAAATTTTGACTGACTTGGTGTTTAAATTAAAAAAATTAACCATAGCTGATCAAAGTTCATATGATCACAATAACAGATGAAGTGGTACAATATCCCATACATGTATTGTTTTTGTGTGTTCTTTCATAAGAATTTGATATCATTAAGCCATGCTGCTTGCTTAGATGTGTATTTGTGATATTTAAATGCTTCTAACCATTCAGAAATTGTGGTAGAATCATTAAAACCACATTAAGAATAATTTCTAATTAAAGTACAACTTGGAATGAGAATAATTTTAAAGCACCGAAATGTTAACGGGAAGCTTTTTCCAAGAATAGAGCACCGCATTTTATTTCTTTCCATACATCAAGTTTGTAAGGTGAGGGAGGATGAAAAGTAAAGGCAATTAAGTCAAATTCTATGATCAGACTTTTGTTACAAAGGACAAAATGGGTTAGTGAGGAAAGAGAAATGTAGGTAAAACCGACTCAATCATTAAAGAAAAGCAAAAAACAAAGTAAATTAATCATTCTGTGTAATACATATAATACAGATTCATAAAGGTCAATTCATATCAATTCAAGACTTCGTCTCTCTTTATCTTTGCTCATTCTCAAATCTCTACATGGTGGCAGCTTCCTGCTGGGAAGGAGTAAGAAGCTCCTGGCAAACAGAAAGTTGCCACCAAGTAACCCATTGAACCCAATGGTTCGTCTACACTAATGCATCCTGGCCCTCAACAGGAAACACTTATTCTTCTGGTTTCTGTTCTGATTGAGCTCTCAGTTACTTGATTGATCTTGTAATTATTAAACCTGTTTTTAATCATGTTCAGCTCTTCAACAGATTCAGATTTCAAGGTAACTATGATATTCTATTTCCATTTTCTTTAAAAAAATCAGTAACAGCCATTTATGTTTGTTGCATGTTTGGCAGCTGATTTTAACATACAGCTCTCCAATAGAGAGTCACGCACCTGCTCAGCTACACAACACTGAACAAGTGTTCAGTGACATGATCCGGACTAAACATAGCAACATCCAAGCCAGAATGGCTCAAACTGCACTCTGACAGAGTATGGATTGATCGAGCCACTTGGAAGTCAGAATATCTCAAGAGCTGGAAAAAATTGGACAGACTACTAATTAAATTAAAAAAGGATTTAAACAAGCCCAGCTGAAACAAGATCCAGGAGAGTATATCTTCAGCATTATTATTGCACCTCTATTATTTCTTTTTGGCTTGTATTGTATTAAAAATAATATAATGTGCTAAACCCACTAAGAAATGTTTTCATTTTTCTTGAGGATTAACGACTGTATTGTGATTCAGATAATCAATAAATAAAGAAAAACAAACCAGAGATAGGAGCTTTAAATTAAAGAACAGCATGTGCTTTTGCACCTTACTCATAATATTGATCACAAATTGCAAAAGGAATGATACTCTGAGTGAAACATTAAATTAATGGACTAATCCATTAATATGGATCCAGCCAGTTATCTTCAATAGTACTCTCTTATTTCTTTTACCTTAAATAAGATATGAAACAGATTTCAACTCTTCACAAAAGTTAAGATTGTGAAGATCAAAAGGTGGAATCCTATTGCTCATAGAAAATTAATGTTAGTTCAATGTTATAAGTTCAGATATAAGTTCTACAATCAAAAACATTGTTTATTTTTTAGCAATAAGTTTTCTGTTAAAATACATGAATATAAATTAATATATTCTAATCACAATTCTTCATCTATCCAAATAATTTACAGTTATTTACCCATTGCATTCTCATAATCATTAATTTCTCTGAGCTTGTTCGCTTCTTACAATGAACCTAAAGCTGCAGGCGATATCTGTATTCCCCTACACATGGTATGCATGTTCAGGTTTCTAAATTCTAGTTTGATCCGATGAGATCTTTCTGTTTTGTTTGGCTAAGATGATCTGTGGGACTACAGCTCATAAATCACCCAACAAAATCAAAGGAGAGCGTATCCGATACTTTCAAATACAAGCCAAAAATAATCCTTTTCATTTAATTGTGAAGCTAGTTAAAACACTCATTTGATTACATATAATCTCTTCCTCTAATCTGTACATAACAATGGTCTCTTTGCACACAACAAACACTGAACACACACAAACATCTACAAATATACCATACATACCCACAACATCTGGAAAGGGAGGGCATAATGAAAGCAATAGAATGGAAAAAGCCAGGAAAATCAGGTCCTCGTACAATTGAATAGAGTGTGATACATGTATTCCAATAGCACTAACTGCAGGAATTGTACACTGACACACATGACACATAGTAACAAAACATGATGCCACCTTTGCAGACTTTACAAAATGTGACTGAAACTGCAGAAAGATACAGATATTTTCAGGATTCTAAACACTTAGGTGGTTGTCAAAGAGCAATTTACCCAAATGGAAAAAAAAAATGTTTAATGTTTTTAATGTTTCAGGTAAACATTAAAATTGATATAAACCATAAAAATGTTTGTGCATGGGGAAAAATGAACAAATAAAAAAACATGTAAATTGGTTTATAAGTTCATTACATTTTTAGCCCAAATCCCTATAGTACTTCATTCTTTCTTGTACATATTTTAACACTTGTTTCATAAGACTGCATGAAATAAGAACAGAACATCCTGAGAGGACCAGTTCTGACTCACTTCTCAGATTTGGCGCTTTAAAAAAAATGTTTTCTATTTGGTTTAATAAGATGACTTGGCAAAGAGTTCTTAGCGTTAGCCATTTTCTGTGGAAAAGTGTTTCCTGGTAGCACATTTCAATTTACTTCTATGAGATTACCATTTATGTCCCCACAATCTACTGCTATTGTAATTATTTGATGTTTTACATCAGAGGAATGGTTGTTAGCATTTGCTGGGATTCCAGTAAAAACTGACTGTTTAGAGGTTTTTGCAGGAGTGAATATCAGAATGTGCAGGTTGATGGTGGCAGTGGGTATTATTTTGTTTCTCAAGTTCATTTTATTGTACCTGTTTAATTTAAATACACACCTTTTCTTTCCTCTTCCATGTTCTTTACAACTTAGCCATCAACACTATGCAATTACTGCGGTTGTCAGTGAGGTGGGTTAAATAATAGAGCTGTATATTTCATACATCAAATAAAACATAGTACAAAGGCTTTCAAAAACACATCTCCAGTATATCTGATGTACTGGACCATGACCAAGTATAAAGAGAGAGAACACTTGGAAACTTGTTCAGTCCTAATTCAAACTGCCTATATTATGAACAATCCTCCAGTGTGTGCAAAAAGCAAACTGCAATTATTTTCACTACTTTCAGTTACACTTTATTTTTCTAATATGCACAAAGTTATCAAACCAGTTTTTTAGAATTACATTTATTATCATTGTGATAGGATTGCAGGTTGAGGCAAGATGGCAGATCTTGTTAATACCCAAGAAAGCCTGTGGGGAATGACCTGCCACCCCCAGTCTCCTAAATGGAGGAAGACAACTGCCCAAGAAACAGTTAAAAAACCAGGAAGCAGAGACTTGTAGTGCTGCAAGTCAAGAAAGTGAACAAAACCTTTGTGAACAAGGAAACAATCAACTGATAGGTCTGTAGACATGCTTGTACAATTTGTTTTAGGTTTTTGGATTAAGAGTTTTACTATAGCAACAGAGTCTGGTTTTTGATACCATTAAGCAGCTTAGCTGCCCAGTTGTTCATAGACAGGATGGAGAAGAAATTATTTAAAGCTCAAAGAAAAGCTAGGGTTTTTTTGTGTTTTGGAAGTGCATCATAAGCAAAGCACACTGTTATTTTTACCATATGGCTAAATTACCCTGAGACACTTTCTCTTAAACTACCCACTTCATGGTTCAAGACTAACAGCTTTTATGTTTGAGATACTGTAACTATAGCATCTCTGGGAGAAGCGATGCAGCTCTTTGACTGCACTGTAAGCTCACAGGTGCCCATCAAGCCACAGGAATAGCAAAAGATGGAAGATACTGCCCATTTAAATCTCATCCAATCCCTGCATCATTCATCCAGATCTGTGGTCAAATTTACTCGCACGTTACTCAGACTCATTCCAGTGAAGTAAATTCTCCTCAGGTTGAAGGATCATCTTTACAGGCTGAATCACTTGGAATTCAAATCTCTATACAACTGTCTAGAAGTACTGTTGGAATGTTTGGCAGAGAGGACTACAGACATATCTTTTATTGTTTCAATGCAATCACACTTCACACGATGATAAGCTGTGTGATAAAAAATGGTGAACACTGACAAAACACAAAATTAACAGGCACTTGGAACACAGGCTGCTAAATTTCTAATAGTCTGGTTGATACTCTTTCTAGATTCTTTCTAGATTCTTGCACTAAGTTTTCTAATTTCCTTAAAACATTTAATCTGAAAAAGGGTAATATGAATAGGCTGCTAATGGTAGCACTAGCACCTATATCAACAATGGTGATTCTATGGACAGACTAACCCACATACTGTATAAATTAACTTTTCAATGGCACCATATTTTTGTGCTCTTGAAATATGACGCAACACACATGAAGAAGAGGGATCTAGGGATATGGTCAATATGCAAATGCTATGGTATAGATTTGACAATAAAAGTTATTTCTAAAACAGGTATGGTTTCTATCATTTTACTTCTAAAAAAGGAAACAAACCTAATTTGTAGGGATCAGGTGTAGTGTGGAACAAATTGTACTGGGATGAAAGCATCTATGATTTACTTAAACTTCAGATGCGTAAGTGTGGTTGAATATAGCTTTCATTTCCCATACACTGTACTGTATATATAAATAGAAATAGTATAATGGAAATTTCCTATGAAGTGCCCCTAGCAGAATGTCCTTCATGCCTGTCAAGGATATACACACAATTTTTTACATCAGCACTATTTCCATCAAAAAACAAAAGTAGTAGTGAGGACTGAAAAGTAGTGAGGACTGAAAACTGTAGGACATCAAAAAAAGGCTAGATTTAGACACTTTAGGACAAGACTTTTGTACCACAAATACACAATTGTTGGAAAATCACAAAAACTGTTGTGCAATGTGCCATTTACCTCACATTCACAGCGAATTAAAAAAAATCCACAAAAGCATAACTCTGTCTTCCTAATGTTGGTTATATTGCTTTCATCTAAAAATTTGCATTTCCCATCTTCAGATTTTGTAGGTGAAACATCAGTGCCAAACAGTAAAAAAGCATTCATGGTACTCACCTAAACTGGACCTTGTGTTGGAGCGCTCTATGATTGCATGTTTG
Source organism: Lepisosteus platostomus (assembly GCF_059453375.1). NCBI lineage: Eukaryota > Metazoa > Chordata > Actinopteri > Semionotiformes > Lepisosteidae > Lepisosteus > Lepisosteus platostomus. The sequence goes on from NC_142618.1 coordinate 40,317,401, forward strand.
CTGGGGTTGTTTAATACTGAGCGTTTGGCAAGTGAGATGTCAGCTGTGACCCGTGTGATTGATATTCTGAAACAACAAAAAATATGCCAGTTGAAAGATATCAGTTGTTCTCTTATTGCGTGTAGAATAAGGTTAGCCCAAAATGTCTGGAATACAAAAGTTTATTTTTATCTGTTTATGAGTAAAGAAAAAAAGTGCAGTAAGGAAAGAAACATGAACAATCACCATAAAATTAAAGGTAGCACAGTGGTTAGCATTGCTGCCTTGCAGGGTTCAATTCCCAACCTTAGGCTATCTGCATGGAGTCTGTATATTCTCCCTGTGTGCTAATGCGGGTTTCCAAAAACATACTGGTAAGTTAAGAGGCTTCTGGGAACACTGGTTCTAGTATGAGTGTGTGTGTGTCTGTATTTATGTCTGTTTTTCCACCCTGAGATGGACTGGTATCCTACAAAGGATGTACCTGCCTTGCTGGGATAGGCTCTGTCTCCCTCATGACCGTGAATTGGAAGATGCGTTTAGAAAATGAATGGATGTAAATGAAAGGTTAAATGGTAATACTTTATAATAAGGGGAATAGAAGAAGTCAACCATGAGTACAAAAATAAATACAACATACAATGTACAATATACAATTCTGATTTATATAACAGGGTATAAAAACTCTGCTACTTACTATAAATTTACACTGGGTGGACAAAATATTAGGGAAATCCGCTCTTTCCTTGAAATAGACTGACCAGGTGAATCCAGGTGAGAGCTGATAGCTAATTGATTTCACTAGTTAAATCCACTTCAAACAGTGTAGATGAAGGGGAGGAGACAGGTTAAAGAAGGATTTTTAAGACTTGAGACAATTAAGACATGGATTGTGTATGTGAGGGAGAATGAGCAAGAAAACGGGGTATGATAGTATGTGCCAGGTGCTCTGGTTTGAGTGCTGCTGGGATTTGCAGACATGAATTGTGCAGATCAACAGACAGTCTATAGTTAGTCAACTGACAGTCCAGTACAACAATGGTGTCGAAAGACCCATAAAAAATGCACAACTCATTGCATCTTGACACAAATGAGGTATGGCAGGCAAAGACCTTACAGAGTTCCACTTCTTTCAGCAAAACACAAGAAACAGCAGTTGCAGTGGGCTAAGGAATGAAAATATTGGACACTGGAGAATTGCAAAAACATTGCCTGGTCTGATGAATCCCGATTTCTGCTGTTTCACTCCAATGGGAGGACTAGGGTATGGAGAAAACCTTGAGTCCATGCATCCATCATTCCATGTGTCAACATTGCAGGCTGATGGTGGTGTGATGATGTGGGGTGTGTTTGTTTTCATGGCACTCAGTGGGTCCCTTGATAAAAATGGAGCAACCTTTGAATGCCACAGAATATCTGAACATCACTGCCAATCAGGTGCGTACCTTACTGGCAGCAGTGTATCCGTCTGCAAATGATTTTTTTCAGCAGGATAATGCCCCTCGCCACAAGGCAAAGATTGTCCAGTAATGGTTCCATGAACATGACAATGAATTCAGTTTAATGCAGTGGCCCACCCAGTCATCAGATCGCAATCTAATTGAACATCTGTGGGATGAGATGGAACAAGCTATTTGGAGTAGAGATCCACTACCAGCCAACTCAACAGAACTGTGGGAAGCACTGGAGTCAGCATGTGTCAGCATCCCTGTGGGACGCTTTTGACAGCTTGTTAAGTCCATGCCCTGACGAATTGAGGCTGTTCTAAGGGCAAAAGGTGGTGTGACACAATAAAAGGAAGGCTTCCCTAATGTTTTATACACTCAGTCTATGAAAGAGGGATATACTACTAGAAACATTGTATGATATTATTAGAAACACTGTATGATAAACTCAAGACAAAATTACATGGTAGACAGATGGTTCTTGTCATGTGGAGTACAAGAGATGAAAGTCAGGAATTAGGAAGTGAAAAAATGTATCTGGGAATTTAAGTTACATATCATTATCTCAAGATAATATGTTGAGTGTTTTTCCATATATTTTCTACAGATGGCTTACTGACAGTATTTGTTTTACTGATTTTACAATATCACACTTTTTAAACAAAAAGCCCCAACACTGTTAGTGGTGTAGAGTAATGGTTAGGAAACCAGACTCCATACCAGAAGGTCATGGTTTCAAATCCTGTGTGCTACACTGCTGTTGTACATGAGCAAGACACTTTGCTTATTTATGGCAGGAGTGGTCGCACTGTGGCTAAGGATCTGCGCCTGTGGCTGGAAGGTTCAAATCCTGCTGCCGGCAGAGGAATCCTACTCCGTTGGGCCCCTGAGCAAGGCCCTTAACTCCAACTGCTCCAGGGGCGCTGTACAATGGCTGACCCTGCACTCTGACCCAAAGCTTTTCTCCCTGTCTGTGTGTCTGTGTCTCATGGAGAGCAAGCTGGGGTATGCAAAAAAACAACAAATTCCTAATGCAAGAAATTGTATATGACTAATAAAGTGATCTTATCTTATCACTGGTTACATTTTCATGTAGGATCTACCTGATCTCAAGTTTTTTGTATCACAATACAGTAAAGGGCTGAGAAGTCGACAGAACTGAACTGAGCTTATCTACGAAATAACATATTGTGGTCCTTCATTGAGGACATTACAGGCAATTTTAGGCCAATCAGCATCTGGAAATGCTGTAATTGCTCAAGTGCATTCAAAATAATACAATATTCCTGAACATTTGAGATTTTACCAGAATACATTTATAGAGTGGGTATATAACTGATCATTTATTAAGAAGCATAAAATCAGGAACAAATAGACATCACTGCATGATAACAGCATCGCTCACTCTCAAGAAGTTTAAAGCATTCTCCTCAATTGTATTAGGTACTTCATGCCTTCCTCAGTATTTCATTGATGGAAAACAGTTCACATCACAGATGTATAAAACTATTTTTTATTTGGTTGCTTTATCTGCATATTATACGGATGACATGTAAAGTAAGCCTTTATTCGACATGTAAGCCTTTATCTTAGTTTCTGAATCATGCTACATCCCACATATAATTGACATATTTTTTATTTATACCTATCTAGAATACTATAGTACAATACATGGTACTGTGAGGACCATGGATCAACTACACTGAAAACAGAGTTTCTTTCATCCAAATTGGTGATGCTTTTTACACACTCCACTCATATTCTTATTTGAACATGAAGGGCTCATCAAAATAAAAATGAATCCAGGTTGTATCTGCAAGTGTTATACAACTTATGGTTACTTAACAAATGGTTACTTACAAACATTGTAAATAGGAGCAATACTCAAAACCATCTAGAACATAATATCCATGCTGCAGTCTGGAGATGAGTTGCCAAAGCAACCAGCAAAAAATAACTTTAACTTCCCAATTAACAGCTATTAACTGGCACAACAACATACGTTTGGAAACTTCACACACAAACTCTCACACCTGAAGAAGGCTCCACAGCCAAAATGTTGTGTTTTCTTCTCTTTTCAGCATGGAATAAACCTATTACTTGTTCCTTTGTTAGTTTGGAAATACATTCTCAAATGCCCAATCAAAACAAGGCATGCATAGCTAATACCCTTCATAAAAGTCTTAAATGTTCAGTGTTTTAATGCATTGTAAGTTGAAGCAATCACATATACACAAATCAAATTAATTTCTGTGACTCAGATATACAAGTAAAATAGCTTCTCATAAGCCCAGTGTTCCCTAACTGTAGTTCACTGGGGCAGGTGAACAGAGAGTATTCTGTTGGCATTGACAATGTTGACATTGAAAAGGCACATTGAAGTAGTGTTGAACCTCATGATTATGTGTACAAATGAGAAACCATTACACTTTTTGGGCACCTGACTAGAGAACAACCCAAGGACTTGGTCACCAGGGGCTTGATCAAGCCTTGTAAGAGATGGGACTAGTAATACAAAATATTAAGCAGTGGACTCACCTCCCTTCAAATCTGTGTTTTAAAAAGTCAAAAAGTGCTTTCTGCATCATATCCGTCACCTGAAACAAACAACACACCAATCAATATACAATAATAACATTTTAAGACTCTTTATTTGATCACCTGTTTGTAGTAAAGTATTTGTATAAGGTTACAAACTCCTAAGAGTTATATTATTGTATTTGTTATAGTCAATATAATAAATAAAACTTACAAAGTTGGTTTAGTAAAGAGAGCAAAAGTTTAGGTTATTGTATTATAACTGTATTAATACTTACAAAGCAGCTAAACATGAGAACAAATCCTTGTGCTTGGTTTACAGAAGTAGCCACTGATCTCTGACTCAAATGGCTGGTGATTTTAATATTGCCCTGTTAACACTGTATATTCCCGATCACACAGGACTGCTAAACAATTTGCATCTGTCAATCTAAACTGTTACGTTTACTAATTCCAAAAAACATTCTTCATAGCCTGCCTACCTCATATCCCTTCAACGAAGGCCCCACCAAAACCACAGGTCTCATTGAAGGCACTACATCATATGGAGAAATGTGTTCTGTCTGCAAATGAAGAAGAAAACGTTATATATTGTATATCCATTTTCAGACAAGATAAAGATGTGGGCTATGGATCTCCTTAGGAAAATCTAACTCTGACAAATTCTGAACATTGAATTGGACACCCATATGTGTATTTCAGCTTTTCTTCTAGGTAATTACTCTTCAGTCTTTGGACAGAAACCAAGGTTGTGACAGATTATTGGTCATTAAGCATAATTTCTTTAGCAATCGTGTATGAATCTGTGAATGAACACATTGGAAAAAACCCTACAAATCGACACATATTAAACACTTACATTTCAGATTTTTAGGGTGGTAACGTTTGATTATGTAATAATTTTCTTCTTCTCCATACTGACAATCTCACACATAATTTAGAAGAAACTAAAACTTTTGATCCATAGCTAATTCATTACAGACTGGTGCACTATTTTAAGAAATCAATGCTGAATGACATAAAACAATTTGATACCTTTCTTAGAAATGTTTCCTACAAAAATAAATGCTACAAAATATAAAAACTAAAAAATAGCTAAAATATAATTGCATAAAATGTAAAAAGGGGTATCTAATTCATTGTACAGACTGTTTTCACTCATATATCATAACCATTTCAAGGACTGATGTGTCCTAGAATAAACACACTATAGTAAATAAAATATACTGATAACACAAAAAACACAGAACTGCAGTATGACACAAGTGCACAGTGGTAGCAAAGAGTATACAATAAGCACAACACTTGTAAAACAAATTGTAATGCCTGTGAATTCTCCCTTCACTGAAAATCATGAGCATGCAATACCATTCAGCAAAATAAACCACAGTCTGTATAAAAATGCTGATCAATACCAGTAAGAATCAAAAGCAAATTATATTGACTGCTGCAACCAGATTTTCCTTATTAAAATGGTCCCATCTGGTGCCTGGTCTGACTGCCCATTATAGCAATATGTGACAGAAGTTGTAACAACATTGCTTTTATAGAATAGAGTTGATATAGCTTTTTCTGTTATTAATCTGAATGTGTTTAGTAGGAAGAAAGACCAACTGGTTACTCATTTTCGTGGAAAGCCACTCCGTGAGGTATCATTTCGAATCAATCAGTACAATTAAAAGAGATATCAACAAAGACAGCTTTTGTTTTTTTTGTCACTGAAGTATTCAGCATAAACTGGTGCTGTAAAGTACTTTATATAAAAGTTTATTTACATCAATTATTTTTATTTTGCATGACTATCACATTACTTATTATAAGGTTGAATTTGTATTGCTGAATTTTTTTAAGGTATTCTGAATTAATTGAAACACAATTCACTCAATACAAAATACTCTGGAGGCAAATACATTGACATAAAAATGCTAAATAAATCCATGGCAATGTTCAAAATGACATCATTTCTATATGCCGTAGCATATATAAATGTGCTTTCCTGCCACAAGGACCTAATAATTCAGTTTGTACCTCTTAAGAAAATTGAAATAAGGTCTGACAAAGCACTTGTAATTTACAATTACATACAACACAGGAAAAGACAGAAAGGGTTAAGTGTTTTCTAAAGCTATGCTGTGCCTCGTTTAAAGCAAAAAGGTTCTTCTGCATGCTGCAGATGAGATAGGAATGCAGCCCACTCATTCTTGGCACAAAATTCTGCCTTCTAGACTCCCAAAATATAGGTTTACATACACTATTTTTATGGGGTTAGATGAAGATATCCTATAGATACACAACAGAGTGCATCTATTCTGACTGGTCAGGCCAATTTGAAAGATTCTTGCAAAAATTAAAGGGCCCCAGTTCATCCTCCTTTCAGGGTTTCCCTTTAACAGTCCATATGCAAGGCATGGGCACTATCCAGGAATGCTGATCATAATGTGAACTTGCAGTGCTGCTTTTTATAAGGGAACACAAAGAATTAACCTCACTCATATTTTGCCAATGCTATGTGTGTTTCTAGAATAAATGGGTTTTAAATGGGTTAGCATTTCATTAATTGTTAATTCTTGAGTATGTACAGTATGTATGCATAAACATATCTAATTGCAGTTGGTTGTCTATTTTAAAATAATCCATCTTTTGTATGATATCTAGAGCATATTAAAAGCAAAATATTTTGTCTACAAATAAAGTCAACTCTTATATTAAAAATACCAAGGTAAAAAAACCCAAAGGAACCACTGAGATTGCCACATTTCTGCCAAACACATGAACTTACCGATTTCTGCTTCTGCTTAGCTATTGTAAGATGGAAGAGAAAGAGAATAACAAAGCATGCATGTTAATGGGTTGTCAGAGGACGCTGAAAGTAAACAGGACTTGGCGAGAGACGCAGAGTGACAGCAGAAGCAGTGAGGACAGACATAAGGAGCTTGGAGGTGACCTTTACCTTCTTAAAGAAAGGCATTCTTTTCTCTTTTGATAGGGGAGACATGACACTGTTTGGGCTGGCTTTAGGGGAGCGATGGTTGGCAGGAATCTCATTTTCTTCTGGATCTAAACCAGTGGCATCTATATCAATAGCTATGTACAGACAGATAGGTCAACAGTTATAAAGGTGAATAATTAAATGGAGTCAAAGAGCAACAGCAGTAAAATAACACTTGGCTCAAAGGATAAGCCCCTCTTCACACAGACAGAACGTAAAACAGAAAAAAGTGATCCAAACAAATGGCAAAAGAAATGTATTTTAAAAGGTCAAATATAAATAAAGACAAAAATAAAAGTTAAAAATTTTGGAGGAGTGGGAAAATACAAATAAAAGGTCACAGCAAAAAAGACTGTGCCCAGAGTCACCTACACAAAAGCTTATGAAAGCTTAAGAAAAATGGGAAACTGAGCAAATTATTATTGTGCTTTCCGTGTTTGAAGTGTTGTAGAGATGAAATAGCTTAACCCATGGTTGTATTGGACAGTGGGATTTTGCTCTTTGATGGTTTAATGGCTGAACCATTAGAGCTTGGTGTTCCCACCTCAGACAGCCACATGTGCAAGCTTATACCAAGACACGCTCTACTGTACAAGGTGAATTTTTTATCACAGTAACCCCAGAATCTTAACATGGATTCAATGGCAATCAGAGGGCTGCTGTATCTCCCTTTGACAATACTTAGTTTCCCAGTAGACAACCAGCAAGTACAGTCACTTGATGAATGTTAGTCCCAGATGCACCTCTGCCTTCACCATAGTAGACTCCTGGCAACTGCAGTCCTGAGGTCCAGCTCACAATCAGACGTAATTTCTGGTCTGATTATGAGTATGCAGTATTCTGAGCTGTGGTTTTACCAGGCCAAGCTCCTGGGAGACCATGAAACTACAGTACAGTACTTGTATTCTGATCATGTTTGCACCTTCATGCATTCATACTTCCCATGGTATAAATGGATGCAAATGAAATTAGAATGTGAAATATCATAATAATGTTAAAATATTAGACTTTAGTTATGTAACTATATTTGTTGTTACACAAAAAATTAATCTGCTTAGTTGTACTGTATGTCATGGGTGCAGCCTTGAGGGGAAAAGTATCTTTGTAACTTTTGGAATCATTTTCATAACAGTATAGGGTGCCTACAAAAGAAAGTTATTTCCTACATTTTCCTACAAAAAGAGGTCTTAATCACAAATTCTACACTATATTTGCCTTAAGAACAACTTCCACTTCAACCTACCAGAGGAAGGAGGAGTAGATTTCCTTGAACTTGGTACCACTTCACCTAAACTTGAGGACGAGTTTCCTCCTGATTTGCTGTAAAATAAGAAGACAAAAAAATAAAATGTATATTACAGAAATAAAAAAAAACATTGGTTGATTATATAAGAATGATACAATTCTTGCAAATACCTGTTCTAAGATTAGGTCCTTTTTAAAATAACTGGGAGAGAATAGATGAAAGCAGAGTAAAATATTTCTGCTCAGGGGTGAAGAGGACAGGGTGCAGTGTGCAAAAAAACTGTCACTGCTCCCTTTTACGATGTAGTACACCTTTAGGCCTTGTGTAAGTGTATGCATTTGTGAGTGCATTTGGACTACCAAATGCATTACTACTACCTTACAGACCATTGGGTCATTGTTGTTTATAAACAGTTAGTTTGTCTTCTTCCTATATATACTTTTTAATGGTCTGATTGTATGACTAGTTAGGTTGGTCTTGAGGCTAGTTTTAGAACAGTGGTAAATGTTGACGTTAAGAACAAGACTAGCAGTAGTGTCAGGGTTTGTGTTAAGAGTTAGAAGGTCCAAGATCATGGTTAGTTCTAGTATTTGGTAGAACCTATTAGGGTAGGTAATGTAATAACCTATTTCTTAATTTAAAACCCATTCCAAGTAAGAAGTTATTTTTATGAATTTTGTAAAACACCAGCTTTTTGGTGTGTGTATGTATGGGGTCAGTTGCACATTTGCTCTTTTTTCACTTTATTAGTGGTGTGGGGGAGCTATTCACTTGTTTGTGACAGCTAACTTACCTACTCATCACAGACACTGACATAGTGATGTTACCAACCCCTGGGTAAAACATAAGGAGACAAATAAAATATACTGTACAGTCGACTCGAAATGTACGCAGTGGTTTGTGTTTTTGAATAGCAAGTAAAGCGAAATTCATGTATAATCAAATTTTACCCATAATCCTTATAAAAATCCCATACTAACCTATTACAGAAATACAATATATTAAATATAAGTATATAAATAGTAAATAAAAGTGAATAAGATCACTCTATATGCTCACTAGCTCTCATAGGTGTGCCTGACAAATTTTTCAGAGAATATAAATATTTTTAATTTTCCAGAGTCAAACTCATAAAGCTGTGGATGCCTAAGTTAAGACTGCGTAAGTTGTGAGTCGACTGTATACAATTCTAAGCATATAATTCCAGGATGCTACTTGTTGATTTACTTTATCTTGATATAGCTTCTGATAATAACAAGCCTCTAATACCTGGAGTAGAATTTTCCCTGCTTCACCCGTTGTTCATGCTGTATTCGCATATTCTCCAGCTTGACCGGGCTAGGAATGAAACCTATTTCACAGCCTTCTTTTACCAACCGGCCTATCCACCAGTCATTATTAAATTTCTGAGAGACAAAAATAATGAAAAGAAATTAGACATTATACTCTTGAAGTTATTCTAACAATTTTTGCTGAAAAACTGAAATTGCGAAAAGTGGATTCTATAGTTCATGAGTTTAAGACTCTTCCTTTTGCCCTATCTGGTTTGAAAAAGCCAGGTTACATGTAGACCAACATTTGCATTTTTATTCACAATAAATGCCATGTTTTCTAATATTTTAATTGCACTATTTTTTTAAATTGCACAATCTAAACAAAATAAAAAAAAGAATTTACTTTAATTCAGATACTTCAAGATACAGAGTCTTCCAAAGACCATTCCTTTTTACCAGGTATCTTCACCTTTAAGGTCCTTGTTAAATTAGGCAACATGCTACATGCTGGCCAGCTTCTATTCTTAGCATCCATTTCCCACATCTATTACCCTGTGTGCAATATCAAGTCAGAGTACAAATATGCGTTACGATTATGAATGAGCACCAGGAATATTCAGGCAGTGGTAGATAAGAGATATTGCTGGTTTGTTTTTGGTAGTGAATTATAGCAGTAATAATCATGACAGATTTCTGTTAATATATATAAATAGAAGAAAAGGCTATTTGTATACATTTTTCATGTGCTGTAGTTCTCAGAAATGTTCAGATTAATAGCAATTTGAAACAAAAGTGAACTCTCAGCTTGTTGCTTGGTGTAAATGATGAAGTGCCTTCTGATGACATTGCAGGCAATAGATTAATATAATATACAAAAAAATGTTTTTTTATGTCCTTCTCTTGATCTGTACTCTTTTATAGTTTTATCCCTATGCTGTTCTGTCAAACTTTTTTTGTGCACAGTTTAGACATTAAACTTTTGATTAAAAAACATCACTATAATTATATTATAATTTATAATTAATCAAAACAAAACATAATTTGAAAGGGGTGAATATTTAGAATAAACACACATTATAATATACAATCAAATATTTATACATCTATCTAGCACAGTGACTCACATGACAAGGGCTGAGAATATCTTAGTTTAAGATTAAAAAAAAAAATTCTAAGCCATTCAGGTATTGTATGAATTACTGAATGGGCTACTAGCTTTTCTAACTCGCAGGATTTATGTTGCAAGCAGTGAAACTGAATGACATGCATGATATGCCTATGCTTTGAAATGTTTCTTGAATTCAAGTTTTCCCCTGCCTGGAATGTCAATTCCAATTAGAATGACAAACTGTGACCAAAAACCCAACCCAACTATTAGACACTAATCACTGCTCAATGTCTGTGACACCTTTATACTACACAGATGGCTGCTGATTCACTTAAGACCCATCCAGGAGAGGTGCTATATCTCACCTCTTTGACATGAAGGAAATCCTTTGCTTCAAAGGAAATAGCCATGCCAGGGACAGGGACTTCATCATCATGAGCAGCACTGTAGTTGACATTTGTGCGGACAGCAAATGCAACAGGTTTAGTCTGTCAATGAGAAAGATAAGACAAAAAACAGGAGGGTTTGCAGTTAGTTCTTGCACCTGAAATGTCAAAAGTCTCTTTCCTTCACCAAGTTTTTATTTTCAGCATGGCATTTACGTGTCACATATCAATATAGGAAGGGAGCCATGTTGGTGCAGTGGTTAGCATTGCTGCCTCACAACACTGAAGCCCTGAGAGCTATTATGGACCTGTGGTCTATGTGGAGTTTCTGTGTTCTCCTCTTGTTCTTATGGCTTTCATCTGGGTGCTCCCGCTTGCTCCCACAGTCCAAGGTCATACCAGTCGGTGAATTGGCTTCTGGGAAATTTGGCCCTGATATGCATGGGTTTGTGACTGTTGTCCCATCCAGGGCGTATCCTTCCTGGTCCCTGTTGGTTGCTGGGATAGGCTCTGGCCCCTCCACGACAAAGAATTGAGTTGGTTAGAAAATGGATGGATATCAATGTAGCTTCATTTTACAGGAAGTAAATACGTTTTTTGCCCATGGGGCTAAAGTCAACTTGTCTGCTGTTTTTCAAAATAGTGTGAAATATAGAAAAATACCTCTAAGGGATGTCAGTGGGGTAACTAAAAGTCTATGACTCACTCTGTTCAGTTATGTTAGTAATGAGATCATTAATTCTTTGCTCTCTCTTTTTATTCATAGTGAAAGCTAAAGTAGTACACTGTAAGGCAGCAGTGGGGCTGTGCATTAATATCTATAATGTACCAGTGTTTTATTTGTGGTTATGAAAAATAATAAAACCACTAAGGAAATTCAAAATTAATTCACAGTCAATCCAAAAAACCTTAATGTAACCTGCACATACAGTAAAAAGAAAATAATATTTAACATTTTTAAAATATTTTCACAATATTTTCGAAAAGAAAAGCAACTAAAAGATGTTGTCCTATTTTCATTACTTCTGCTTAGCTCTCAGGTCCACAAACCTGCGCAGTCCAGGCCATTTAACCATCAGTGAGACATGTTTAACAACCCATCCATCAGAAAGCCACTTGTCCTTGAAAAGTTCATGGAAACCTGGAGTCTATCAAGGAAGCCTGGTACTCAAGGCATGAATGAGGGCAGATGATCTCTCTCACCCTAGACAGGATGGTAGTCAATTGTAGGGAGTTAGAGAAAGGGAAATTTAAAATAGCCAATGAAACATAGCCAGCATGTCTTTGAGAACTGGAAGGAAACCAAAGTACTGATAAAAAACACGTACCCATGAGAAAAAATGCAGACTCCACTGATAAGGTGCCTCAGGAGAGAATTGATTCCACTAAAAACCCTTTGAAGCAACAGTGCTAAATTCTGGACCACCAGGCCACCACATGTTGAACTAAACATTAAAATCCACACCGAATTCAAAATCATTCTTCAAGAAACATGACGCATAAAGGGCAACCAAATCCATCCTGAGACATTTCTGCCATTTATTCAAATGACCTTACTTGACAAAATATGCAACAATATAACATTTTATTTTGTTTTTTTTTAGGAAAGGGCATTTTCAGTGTTTTAATTTTTTAACAAAACATTTAAATGCATATTGATGTTCTATTTTATAAGCTCCCTTTTTAGAATCAGCAATTATTAATTAAGGTGGATCACTGACATGGGATAAGGAGGAAGCAGTGTGTGTCTCATCTAATATACCCAATGTCCTAGTTCATCAAGATTTCTGTGCTCCAAAGGGCTATTACTCAATTAGATCATCCTTCAATTCACAACTGGCAATCCACTGAAGCTAAGCAGGTGTGAGCCTGGCCAGTACCTGGATTGGAGACTGGATTCCCCAATACTGGGGAAGTTAAGCTTGCTTCTGTAAGTGGTGTTAGGGGGACCAGTAAGGAGTGCTCACCCTGTAGTCTGTGTGGGTCCAAATGACCCAGTATAGTGATGGGGACACTATATTGTAAAAAGGTGCCGTCCTCCGGAAAAAGCCATAAAACCGAGGTCCTGATCCTTTGTAGTCATTAAAAATCCTCAAATTTCTCAAAAAGAGTAGGGGTGTCAACCCTGGTGTCCTGGTCTAATTCCTCCCTGGTCTTTCCCAATCATGGCCTCCTTATAATCCCTTCATTACTCTGTTCTCCTTCCCACTGATGTGTGGTGAGGGTGAGCATACTGGCGAACTTCAGCTGCTTTTGCATCATCCCCTGTGCACACACACTAGGTGGTGCTGAGGGGAGTCCCCATTACCTGTAAAGCAATTTAAGTGGATTGTCCAGAAAAGTGCTATATTATTATATTATAAAAATAATTATATTAACAATAATAATAATAATATGCCCATTGTATTCCACTGTTTAGTGTATCCTAGTCACAGCAAATGACAGAACTTGGACTCTGTTAATGCTTTAAAATGTAATTAAAATTTAAACTGCAAAGATGATTCTGCACCTATAGCAGTGCTTTAGTTATCTGCGCAACTTGAAAGCCCCAAAATTGCTCAGAAAAAAAGGAAGAAGATTAAATTACACATATTACATTTGCATGTGTTATCAGACTGACATTTTTAGAAATTATTTTGGGTTTCTCCTGCTATTATTTAAGAATGTAGATTTAACCTTCTACAGTTTATAGTATGTTAAGTAATTAGAAAGTGCAAACAGTGAAAACCATTTTAGCATAGACCTGATATAAAAACAAAACTGAATTATAATGCTGCAACTGCGAAGCAATATATTTATATATTGTTATAAAGTTTGCTGGGAGCTACATCATTAACCATCAAACATATGTTAATCAAATAATTAACATGTTTTGATGACTGAAATAACTTCACAGGGAAGTTTCTAAATGTTAAGTATAGATCAGACTGAATACACAATGATTCACACTTATTGCAGACTCTTGCTGAAAGACCCACAGGAGGTGTCACAACAATCTATAGCTCCTATATAAAAATACACTGGTAATATATGCATGTTGTGAAATGTATTACATACAATAGAGAAAGGATTTAGTGATGCAGATTTAAAAATGAGTCATGAAGAGAAAAAAAAACTCTAACCCTCTAACCATTTTTGATGTATGCTTTAAGAATTACATAAGTTATTCTACATTACACCAACAATGTCAATTGTATCTCTATGATAACATACCGTATCAGTCTTTGTCATCAACATGTTCTTTTCTAGAATATATTACCTATTCTGAACTGTGACAGATGTGTCATCATAAAACCTGTGAAAAAATGCTTCGTCTTTAATTGATCCCTTAGCTTCTGTCCTAAAAGTAGAATGTTATCTGGGTCAGCACTGAGCGCAGTATATTATTTTGTTAAATGTTATTCTAAAACAGAAAGTGCAGGGATAAAATAAGTCTACTAGACAGTCAAACCATTACTAAACCAAATAAGGATTTTTCCATTTCAGAATTTCCAACTTTCAATCTGAAATTATCTTTATAATCACCCATATCACACAGAGCTAGTCCAATTAAATATTTAGTGAAAAAATAATAATGATTATGTGTTTCTTGTATGAATTATGTTCAATAGTATGTATTGTTCCACAAACATCCTCATGTTATAGAATGTATATCACTCTCAATTTAAATAGCGTGCCATTTTTGTAAGATGTCAATGTGAACTGAGTTTGCATGTTATGTTTATACTATGAGAATCCCAAAATGGATCAATGGCTTTTATCTGGCACTCTTAAGAAAATAAAGACAGACAAATGACAAAGTGACACTGAGTCATCAGCAATTAAAATTCAGCACAACAAAGGTAGGTGAAGAGTTTGGAGAAAATACAGCAGTGAATACTTAAAGCTAGACATTACTTATACTGTAACTGGGATTTCATTGTTGGATAACACAGTTCAACAACAGAATCAATGAATCAGCCCCCCCAAAATTGATTAGGCACTCCAAATGGATGAATCTACTGGAAAACCTTTCAAAGCATTCAAATGTACCTATGTAAGGCATGGAAACAACGGAGAGATGCAGGAGCACATTTGTAAGTATTTGCCTATACACTGACCTGCACGGGCACTTTCTGACATATTAAACAGTTTAATCATTGAAAATTTGATTGATGGGTCAAAATATGATGAACTGTTGCACAGATAGGGCCCGTGTGATGTTACATGCGATGTGTGTATTCTGTCATTAGAGAGTACCTCCAAAGTTCAAAGACAAATCTATGCAAGTACTTCCCTCTTCCCAACACACCTCCACTTGTAAGCTTTGATAGCAAAATCCTAACAGGATTGGCTTGAACAGAGCAAGACAGCCTTGTGAAACTGTCCAGTGAAGGTGCTTTAAAGTAGGATTTTTCTGTGCAATACTACACTGATTTTTTTGCTTAAGGTTGCCCAGCAAGGCAATACATTTCTTATACCTTCTCCTATATTCTACATTTGCAGAACTGAATTTCTAAAATCTTTCCACTGGAAATGATATTTGGAGCTTTGTGTCTTTGAAACATCACCCTCATTAATTACTTTTTTCTATTCAATGTCCAAAACATATTGGGAACCTCTGCTCTGTTTTAGATAAGGTTGAACATTTTTAATCATTAATAACATCTACATCACTGCTCATGATTTCCAGGAGTCCATCCATACCTTTTCAATAATTATCTAGTTCAATACAGGGTCACAGAAGAACCAGAGGCAAAGGGGACAAGGCAGGAAAATGGATGTTCATTGCAGGGCACATACAAGCATGCACTCACATACTGTACAAAAGGACAATTTAGAGAAGTCACATAATCTAGTGAGCATTCCTTTAGACTCAAGAAGGAAACTGGAGCACTGTGAGAAAGTCCACATGGCCATGTGGAGAACATGTGATTACTGTAGCATGTCCAAGGAATTTCTCAGCTTGCACCTGGGTTAGACTTTTGTTTACCCTAAAACTTTATTGACAGTCTTAATTAAAAGATATAGATGGAATGATTAGCATAAATTAAGGGCAGTGATGTGGAGGGTCAGGAGACCCTCTTGAAGGCAGTGAACTCTAGGGTTTACTACCTTTCCTAAATTTAGCTGGGTGCTGTTGATGGGTGAGTGCTGTCAGTCATCTTCTTAGCACATTAAAAATATATCCAAATATACCTGTTCATTATAGGCAGGTTTTATTCCACACAGTCATTTGCAATATGGCTTTCCTTATAAAAAAGGTTGGGATGTACTTGTGACATACCATCATATTTTTTAAGGTTGATTTAGCATTAAAGGTCAGAATTTATGAGATGACTGGAGTTTTACATTTATCCTCAGAATAAGATTAGGCGTGTTGTGTTAAGAATTAGTGCCTGACTGTTATGATTGGTGAGCCAGAACTTGCAGTCCTCATCTGCCTTGGAAACAGAGCATATTCCCACGCAGATGTAAAATCCACCTGGTGCTGTTCGAACTCATTTGAGCCATTTGTCCCTGCCTCCTCGTTCCAATTAATTGGTGCTTTATTCATCAGCCCAGAATATTTAAACAGCGCTCTGCCACTGATCTGGTTCTCTGTCATTGAGATACATTCCAGCAATGGTAGTTCGCTCAGCAATACTAACCTTGGTCACAGAAGGATACTCTGCCTGAAAGATTCCATGTCTGTCCTTAACTTGGTCAGGTACTCTGCAGCCAGCTTCCATCTTCAGCACCGTTCCCTGCCAGTAATCCCATACTGCACCACAGAGCCCCTGTCTGCATCAGACCTGAAAACTGCGCTTGCCGCTGATCTCGATTTCCATCTTGTTCTCACAACCTCTACCAGTCTTTGTCCTGCTTTTGCAATATCCGGCTGCCCTCAACTCGCTCCAAGCCTTCAATTGGTAACAGCTCATAAGAGTCTCCAGCCAGTCAGAAAGATGCGGCTCACGCCATTAGCTCACAGTGTCCTAACACTGATACAATAATCAAAATCATAACATATAGTACTCTTCTTCTGAATAATCCAAAGTAAAGAGGTGCTTTCCACCAACTTGTTTGTTTATAACTCCACAGAGTACAGTATAAACCAACTAAATGGTTTAAAAAAAAAACAACTATAATATATTGCAGACTAAATCCAGACAATACCGTACTCTGCCCTAGACGGGGATTCCCTAGTGGCACATGAACATGGACTGGACAGGTCTGGTCAATCTGGGATTCTCAGTGTGCTGCACCTTCATGACTGTGTATCACTGAGTAGGCACCTGCAAAATTGATTGAAGTTTGCTAGAGCTGCCAATTTTATCCTTCTGAAACTGAAACCTGAAGCATCTGTCATGGAATTGCCTTGTAATAAAAAGGAAATCAGCATGTCTTCAGGGATGAATTCCACTCTGCTCTTCCTGGATAACATCAGTTATACTATAAATGATGATGCTAGATTCAGTTCAAAAGCAATTCTTGATTCAGCGCTACAGTATAAAAAAAGAGCAATTTTCAATTTTTGTAAATTAAAAGAGGAACAAGTACACAAAGAGAGATTCTTCCCACAATTATCCCTGGTACTGTGGTTCTGTATTTATATGCACATGTATGGTTACTGCAATATTAACATAAAAGAAAAAGTTAAATATTTCACTACCACCAAAAACACACCAAAAAGCTTCAAAAGCTCTTCATAAAATAGATTAACTAGTTTATAAATTACATACTTTTAAATCATTCTATGATACTACTGTATGTTTTATGATGGAAATATTTTCTTTTAACTTAGTTATTATAAGCATTTTTAAAATATTTATTACTAGTAGAGAGCTTGACAGAGCACAGTAGACGAAGAACCTAAAACCGGAGACACTAAATGACATACAGTAAAAGATAAGGTACATTTTGATAGTATACCAACACACACTCCTCTGTACCAGCTTTCTCCTGAAATCCAGGGAGCACAGCACAGTGAATTGAGAAATCATAAGATTTAAACTGCTTCTGTCAAAAACAGATAATTTGTGTCTACAAATGACAACTCAACACAAATGTACTCTACTGTACTCTTCTGTACCCCAAATCAGATTAAGAACGTAATAATGTTTGTTTTTAATAAAACAATTAATTCTGTGGCTGCGCTGTCTTCTTAATTTATGTTGATTAAATTGATTCATCTTAACATATATATGTGACATATACCTAATTTGAAAAGGTACCGGTTTTCTGAAACTGAGGAAAGTGTTTCCACAAAAAAGAGGTTATATACGATAATCCTAATGAAAGCAGACCTATATTTAAAAAAAAGAATAAATAGATTTTCTGTTCAGAATAGCCTTCAGGAGATTATTTTTTTTTATTCTTAAATATCTGTGTAATAGAATTCCATAGTGATCATACTCTGTGAATCAAATAATATTCCAGGTCCGTTATGCAAACTTTCTCCACTCCACTCATGGCTCAGTGATGCTGGCCAGATGGCTGGTGGCAGCTATGTTTCAGTGGAATAGCACATGGGGCTGACTGGCAGGGAACAATGAGTACTAATTCAAGCAGCGGCTAATGACACAACTCCTAAATCCCCAGAGCTGTAGCGTAACCAAAGTTTTAAAAGAGACATCTGGAATTTTTTAAATCTAGTTTCTATAGTTAGTGATTCTGCGATGGCAAACAGTTGTTTGCATTCAACCCGAGGGTTTTGTCTAATACATAAACTGATGAATGGAATACAGACCTTAAGGAGAAAATGTACCTGAACTGACAGCCATGGCGTATAATTCCACTAATTATATCAATTCCACTATTATCATTACTTATAATTAAGTGTTAGGAAAGAGAAATCATGAGATTTACACACCAATTGTAATTTCACCTGATTGACAAAATCGCCACTGTTGTACTTACAAGCCTGAATATTGATGCGTATTCAGTAGTAGTAGTAGTAGTAGTAGTAGTAGTAGTAGTAGTAGTCTACATGCTGTAGAGCGATCAAAATGTTTCGTCCTGCTTTTGTCTCACTTGTGGACTGGATCTAAGTCAGACCTTGTGCACAAACTGTTTGAAAGCCACCAGTATTGAATCTATGTTGCATTTTTACCATGCTAGCAAATCAAAGCTTATCATGATGCTAGCATGGACATCCTTGGTACAGACCAATTCGAAAAAGACTGGACATTGCTATGACAAACCCAGTCAGCTGTCCATCCAACTAGAAATTTGCCTTTCCAATTTCTAATTGTTCCAGTAAATTCAAACCCTGAGATCACTTCACAGTCTACCAAAGTATGATACTGTAGGAAAGTATTGTTTCTGTCCAACTTTCCAGTCTCATACATTCAGAAGTTACAAAGGACTCTAATGAGACTGTTAGAAGAAAGCACATTTATTCATACCACATTTATCTGGCTTTAACTTGCTTGGACAGCCACCTGACCATATGGATGGAGAAGGAGGAATCCCCCCCACAATAAATTCCTAGTTTTCTACGCTAATGGGGACACTGAGATTGGTAGACACGTCAGAGTGGAAATGTTGGGAAATACTGGTCTAAAAGCCTAATCATAAAACAATCAGTGACTGGCAGTTATACTGACTAGTCCTAATTGTGTTAAGAAATCCAGTAAAAAGCACTGTGCTTTATTGCATCTCTCTTTCTCCTGTTTCACTCAGTGGAAATCACACAATGTAGCTAACAAACTGCTCCTGAACTGCAGAACTTGCTCAATACCAGATGTTCTTTCTTATTTTTAAATATTACTGAAGGAAGACAGGACATGTTCTTATCACTTGTGAGTCTGATAACATGCCATCATTGAATTGATCAGCAACGTAGGACAGGTTTGTAGAAAGAAACACATGCATATTTATGAAAAACATAAAACTGTGGTCTAGAATGCAACAGTTTGCAGAAGTGACTAATTACAGGCAAGTGACTATAATAACTAACAGAAAATAAAAGGGATACATTAGTAGATATACAGCACTCTGGGAAGGCAGAAAAGAATGAATACAGTAGATACATCGAGGGTCTTGGGATCTTTGTACAAGTCACTGTCACAAACCTTTTAAAAGGAATAGTGTTAGGAGTATGCTGTAAACCACACGTAATCAATATGTTTAACTGATCAATTGCATTGCAGTCTTTTTAATGATATGCATGTGGAAGGAGAAAGAGGTAAGAATTCAATTCAAGTAAGATTTTAATCTTTCTCTTATAGACTAGGAAAGAGTAAATGGGAAACTAGCATCTGAAACTGAAATAATAAACAAATTTTATGTCTGCTTTTTTACTCAATTTATTAAAGAACCTACAAAATAATTCCTATGCTAATCACGTTGTTTTGACTAATCAAGATTGAGTTGATAAAACTTTCAGCTGTGATCATAAGGCTTTAAAGTACAATTTAAAACTGTAAAGGAACTGCACAAATTAAAGCACAAATAAAAGACGGATAACATAGAATACACGGAAAATAGATGACAAAGTTTTAAAGATACTCTGCTTACTTATACAGGAGAATATGTGTAGTTCTACTCCAGTGAAAGAAACTGAGCAGAAAATAAAAAACTGGATAGGCAACAAGTGATTTTACAAAAGCCAACAGTACAAAAAAAAATCAAAACATCCATAAAGCAGAGATCAGTAGCTTAAGTGCATTTATGTCATCTTTGAGACTTACTGTAGATGGATGGATGTTTGCCCATTATGCCTTCTGGCATGTAGGGGCAGCAACATCCTGTTGTTGTTACCATAACATTAGTTTTTTACAGGACAGGGCTGTTAGCCTTGTGCCCAACCTCCAACATGGAGGACCTGGCGCCCGACATGGGCCATGAACTCACTACCCTGATAATATGAGTCTCATGATCTACCAACAGAGCTAGTTGGGGCCCTTGAGACTTGGGGAATCAATTAAATAGAATGTTAGAATAATTAAAATATAGAATTCAAATATAGTGATGGTATTATTTCATTTGTACAGTGTGCTAGCATATCATTATTTAGAATACTGTGTATACCTTTGTTATTGTATTCCAGAATCGGTCCACAGAAAATGACCAGATAAATTCCCAGGCATAAAAGAACATCACAACAACATATTCCGCTAAAATAACTAATATTTTTATCTTTTACATAAAAGAGGAAAGGAGTTTTTTAAAAAAACAAGGTTAGCAATACCCCAATACCCTGACATCTTTTAAAAATAGCTAGATATGATCCTTGGATGAATAAGCTACTAGCAACCAACTAAGCTAAGACCAAATGCTGTTCTCTTGTTTGTAGTCTTTCATTCTAATGGTTAAAATCTCTACAACTGTAAGAGGTCTAAGTTACAGGAAAAAGCAAAATAACAAAAGGCTTTGCTTTTTGCAGACATACTGTAACCGTGTTTACCCAGATACACTGTATATACCAGCTACCATTTTTTGTAAAAGTTGTATAAGTATTTTCTTAATGGTGGTAACATGAGGGATAAACCAACATTTCTAATGTTTTTAAAGGTTTTGAAGTACAGGCTAATTTATTCTGCAAGCTTGCTGTATTTGTCACTTAATTCAATTTTATGCAACTGCTCATTCATTAACATGATGTAGATGTTTTACAGTGAAATCGTAATCAAAATAAGAACATTATAAAAATAACATGGGTCAGTCCTTCACAACCTGTGTTTATCACTCTTCAGCATGTACATTCAGATTATAATGGCATTTCTGGAGTGACTAATCCATCATGACAGATTAACGCAAGAGGCATAGTGAATATTTTTGCAGCTGTACTCCCAGTGCCTCCTGGATCTTAAAATTAAATTAGACTTAAATTTTAACTCTGACTGGTCATGTAGCTGTAATTGCTGCTTCAAAAAATAATTGCACACTAAACAGCCAAAGTACACTGAGCACTTTAAATTTTTAATGAAAGCTAATGGCATGAGGAATGGATAGTATAGATTTAGTCCTAAATCAAGATTCCTGCAGTCGCCAAACGCTATTAATGTCAAAGGTTTACAGGGTACTGACATAGCTGGCCTGAAGCACTGTTTGTCTTGCTATAAACAGCTACAAAGACACAATATCAAAGCCAATTTTCAAAGCCAAAACCCCAAAAAATCACATTATTGTCTGAAAGGCACTCTAAATGTCTACAGGAGTCCCACACTATCAAGAACACAGATGCAGACACTTTTTTTTTACTTGAACATAGTTTTTTAACTTTTATCTGGATTTGCCAGTAGAATAAGTGGAACAAATATCCCCAATGGAAAAGTTGTTCTGTTAATCCTTACTGTTTCTGTTCTGTGTTGCTGTGAAGAAAAGACACAGTTTGTCAAGCAGGCACATTTCTTGGTGGAGGTCTGTAGGCCTTCTATGCCTCCATTAACAGGACAAATTTGAGTCGGCAATTCCAAAATATAAAGAGGGGAAAAGTGAGAATTCAACATTTATCAAGCCAATAATAAAAAAAGAATATAGGGTCACTTTGCCCAGGTTAGAAGATACTCCCTACATTGACCCACCCCTTCCTATTTTTTACCATTGTCATTGTACAGTATATCTACAAAAATGCTTAAGGGTCAGATCAAGGGTCATGTGGGCTTCTAAAAAGCAATTCTAAAAGAAAAAGGTATGTAGTTTCTTAGTTAAGTATTCACTCATGCGAATAATATCACAATTTGAGGAGCTGAATGTAATATTACTCTTTGTAAATGAGCGTTTTTAAACTAAAAAATGAACAAATCACCAAAGAAGAAATATTAATTGAAATTACTAATTGCATACAATAAATACAGTATACATCCATCAAAGCCAGTATACGGTAGAAGCACAATTGGCAGCAATTACTGGTAAAATTGGCAGACTTTATTGGGGATAACTGAAGGACTGTATTAATCAAGACTTGCCTTAACTTTTCTGTCAGATTCATGTCAGGACTTTGACTGGGCCACTCAAGAATAATAGATAACTTCAGTGTGACTTTGTCTTGTGCTTCAGGTCATGTGCTTCAGACCCGATTCTTTGAAGTGTGAGTTTCTGACCCAGTTTTAGATTTCTGAGTGACTTAAGCAGGTTTTCCTCTAGGATTTGCCTGTACTTTGCATCATCTATTTTTCCTTCAATCCTGTCAGTCCCTAGAAAGGGAAGCAAACATATGATGTTGTGTTGGGCTTGCAACAGATGCAACCCATTACATTTAGACCAGCATATCTTGAATTAGATTGTAGTCTTTAAGTCTTTTTCATTTAAGGCTTCTTTTCTGAAACTGACAGATATATAATTACCTACGGTTCAGTATATATCATCTTTACATTGTGTTGGGAACAGGCTTTTGTCAATGTATGAACATTGTTTTATATCAAAGTCGTTGTTGGCTTCACAGTGGCATCTCTAACTAGTTTCCTTCTTGTCCAGCTGCTTGGGAGGGTTGTCAGATTTGTATGATGCACATTCTCTTCTTGCTCATGGTCTTCTCTGTACTTCTTTACCACTTCTTACCTGATTTGATTCAAAACCTCTTGGTCTTCATAGCTGATTATTCATATCACAAATTGAGTTATGGTTTGAAATTCAATATTTTGAATATCTCAGGAGAAATGCATTTACTCTGAGATTAAAGTTAAACCACTTTAATTACACACAGAGCCCATTACATTAATTTTGTGACCTATCACAGTATTCAAGTAAAACAAATTGTCCTTTGTGTATGATAAAGACTCTCTATTTTTTTGGACCTGAACTGATTCTGGGTTGCCATAGTAAAGGGGTTGAATACTTACATAATTGAGAATATTCTGTTTTTCTTTCAAATTGAATTTATTTACATAGTATTTTCTTGTTGCATCTTTATCAGTTTAGAGTGGGTTGTGTAGATTCTAAATATAAAGACCAATTTGAAAGTGTTATCATTGCAAGCTCAGACAGAAGAAAATGTGCAGACTTTGCAGGAGGATGAATTAATTTGCAAGGTACTGCATGTAGATGACCTGCTCACTAGCATTAACAGCACCTTTGCTACATACTGTAGATATACTGTGCCTCAGGCTTCAAATTACTTTGAATCCTTTATACTGCATAATGCAAATGCAAAACTAAAGAGGTATTTTCCTGGGTCACATGATTTTCCTTTTCATATAATGAGATGATTAACATATATTATTTCGATATTACTAAGCATCAACTTAGAGGAGAAACTCTTGTTAAAATAATAAGTGTTAGCAAATTCTCAAACCACAGTTAAAAAGATGTAAGTGAATGTGATTTTCTTCCTTCTTCATTAGTACATCAGCTAAAGTTTTGTCAAAATAAACTGCTCAATTTCCAGTTTGCTAATAATTCTTTCAAAGCAGGAATCCATTCTGAAAGTGGCTACTAAACTTGTATACCTATAAAATAAAGATTTGTTCAAATAAATAATATAATCTTACTAGACCTCTCCATTTCTTTTTTATTGTGAATGTAACATAGCAGCAGTTAAAAAATAAATAATGGGGATTTCTAATACAATTAGATTTCATTGCAGAATAGTGCATCAAGTTAATTACAAAGATTACAAGAGAACATATTTTGTCTGAAAAGTCAATGTTTTGAAAAACACACCACTCATAATATACTGTATTGCATCTTTGACACTATAACAAGCTATTTTAAATAACCACTCAGAGACCACTCTAGCCAAAGAGGTATATCTTAATCTCTCCCCAGAGATATAGCTATTTTTAAAGCTCCTATTTATGATGTACAAAAGAGGGGCTAATCCATGCTAGGTTATATTCAATATCCTAATCTTCATAATTAGTCATTGAGCAAAAACCTTTCCTGCTAAAATCTCCATCACAGAATATCATATAGCAATGATACTGTAGCTAGTGAAGCTGTAGCTCTCAATTTCTAGTGATTATGAAAAACAAAATTGCTAAGAATTCTCTTCAGGCCCTGATTGATTCTTTTAGAAAGGCCTGTCTTCTTTTTTTTTTTGAATGATACACTGTTAATGTGAGACACAGACCTCACTTTACCCCCTGACTTTTCACATTGACCTACTCCGGCTATTCTGTTATACTTAGTGGCAAGATATTAAATACAAGTTTCCATTTACAAGTGAAGTGATAAAAAGCTCAATATTGCATTTGAGAGAAACAAACAAAAAAAATTGTCTAAATGGCAGAAGCAAAATGTATTAAAATGTTTAAGTGTGTTGCCTGTTGGGCTTCTTATCAGGCCCTTCTAATGCACAACAAAGGGAAGGAAAGGGCATTCATGTTCCTGTTTAAATAAAATAAATCTTTAGTTACAGTACAATGTTGTTTATGCAAGTTTAACCTCATTATGAACTTGAAAGCAGGTTTATTACCCTATTTAGTGGTATACTTACATTAGTGAGGAGCTAAGAACACAAAGCTCGATGGACAGCCATCAACAAAAAACAAAAAAAGCTAAAAACCAAGCTTTTTATTCTAATGCAATGACTAGTGGAGATACAGTTATGTGCACCTATTTATAAAGAGTAAAGTTCATATTTAAAGCAAACTAACTTTTTAAAAGTATGTTGTAGTTATTAAGTTAGTTAACTTTAATTGCTAATTGCTCACAATCTGGACTTCTTTGCATGGCTGTTTGCCCATCACAGAAGGTGTCTGTGCTGAGCCCCTTTCATTAAGTGTCAGTAAGGAAATGAAGTCTATCGGTAAGGAAATGGTCTGTCAGTTTAAGTAGAAAAGTCTACTACCTCAATCTCAGTAAAATGTCAAGGCAGCTGTGCTAGAGGTCATGAATATTACATAACATCTGACCACAATGCCTTCCCCAACATCTAATTTCCATAGCAACCTCTCTCAACCACACTGTTGTTCAGGCCCAGCTGCACGACAGCAGGAGCAGGCAGTGTAATGAGACTGGAAAGGTGGTCCTAAAAATCCAAATTTGGACAGATGGGGAATTCCATTGTTTTAGTGCCCAAAAGAAAACATCTTTATCTAAACTAAATAAAGTAAAAATAACAAATGGAATGAAAAAGCAGTAACAGCTTAAGCCAAAGTCCAGCCCTTTGCTTGTCTTTTAAAGGGGAGCTGCAATGCTATTTTTATATTTTGGGGTTAGAATCAGCATTGATGAGTGCATTGCCAACCACAGTGAAAGTCAAACATACAAAGTAATGTGTATAACCTCCCATTTACATCACTAAATATTTTCCAGGAATGGGCAAGTACCATGTTCTGTGATGCAGAATGAGGCAACAAAACGTCCGGTGATGTGAAAAGACTCTATAACATTGGAAACAAGCAGGCTTATGATGTTTTAATCTAATAGAAATATTGCTCTCGATTTTGAGACAGTTTTTCCGACAAATACTACTTACTTTCACATGTTTCACATGCAGATCATATTTGAACATTTCTGCAGTAAAATGTCTGCTACACAACCTGTAGTTATTCGCTCATACATTGCATTACATTAGTCATTACGGTGACAAGTGAGCAGGAAGGGCCACTTCACATCGCAATTTGTGTGAACTTGCGCTCATGCCCGTGGCGAGACCAGTGGTTTGCAACAAAATGGAGACCATACAGTGCCTTCACAAAGTTCACAATTTTGTACATAATTTAGAATTTGTAAAATTTTGCGATACTGTCAATTTATTTTGTCACCGAGATTTAATAACCGGTCTGAGAAATTGGGAATGCAGTTCCCCCTTAATGCCACCTTTATTTATTGTTCTTAATTTACTAAACTATAGGATGAAAGGTAGTTACTTTAAAGACATTTAGATGGTTTATCATCATACATTTCTATCCATTCAAACCACCAAAATTAAAAAAAACGGTATGTATGAAGATAGTAGAAAGGACTGTAAGCTTTCCATACAAAGAAATATCATGGACCACTGCTATCACAGCTATATACAGTCTGTGATGAATGTCCACAGACAGCCAAGACACAGCCTTTGAGACATCTCTGTTATACAGGTCATACAAAATGCTTAAAATGCTACCATGGCTCCCCATGCTGTTAGGAGTCTGTTTCTTTTGTAAAAAATAAATAAAATAAAAATGTTTTAGAGACATCAAGTGCACAGTGAAATAAGTATACTATTTATATTCCACCCATCCAGTATCTAAAATGAAAACACAGTGAGAGTACTTCCTCATTTGAAATAATTAACACAGACTATAACAACCTGTAATACAACCACATTTTAGTGAGTAAATAAAATATAATATAATTATAAGACAATTAATATTGTACTGTACTAGCATAAGACATATCGCAGTTGTTTTTTTTCACTCCAAGTGTACCCAACTAAAAATCTAACAAGACTGAAACTGAGGCTTTTGAGTCAGATTCAAAACAAAATAGGTAAAAATCATGTAAACCATTTATCAGTTTGAAATGGCATGTCGTGGAATCAGTTGTTATGGGTAAAAGTAAAAAAATTAAAGACAACATTTTGCCTGTAAAACCATTAACATTTTGTATGACAGTTCCTATAATGCACATCAGGCTGCCTGATCACTGAAGGAACCCTGCAGGCTGTACCTTTGCTTTCTCAAGCTGTGCCTGGGCTTGTCGCTCTGCCTCTCTCCGTACAGCCTCCCTGTCTTCCTCCAATGAAACATCCGAGTCAGATGGACGGCTTGTGTAGGAGTCCGCCGAACCCTGCAGGGACAAAACAGTTAAGTAAAACACCTTTCCCCAGCGCTGAGAGCCTGTCACAGCTAGCAGGCTCCCACAGAATGCTACCAGACATTTTTGGAAATGAATATGAATCAAAGAGATCTATCCGTTCTTTGAATGTATTCATCGAGAGCCATCGCTTGTTTTTCACTGACACCGTATAATTAACATATTTAAGCAAAACAATGGTTTTGAAAACAAAAACAGTAAGAGGTACGCCTACATAAGAAACATTGCAGTTTCCTCTTGCAAAGACTATTTAAAGTGCATGAGTTCACATTCTCATCATTTCTCTGTTACAAATAACCCCATGTCCCAGCTTAATCAGCCTGTCCATTTCATTTCTAACATGGCTTTCTACCTCATATCTTGTAAAACAGTACCTGCTATGAAGGAAGCATGTACTTTTCAGCCCTCCTGTTTCACTGTTATGATTCCCATCTTTTTTTTTAAATGCCTTGCTATTTTTATATCTCATTGTTACACCCTGATCTACCAATTAATCAAGTATGAATGGCAACAAGACCTGGTCTGGAAGTGTCCTAAAACACAATAAACAAACAGCTTTCATCTTTACCTTGAAAGCATTCATTACAAGCTTCATCAGGCTAATCTGAATTTAGCTATGACAGGCAACTACTCTGCCACACACACACACACGCGCAGACACAGGCTCTGAACAATGCCATCGGCAGCTTACACAGATGTCCGAGTTCTTCAAACGACCCCCTTTGGCTCTTTTCAGAAGCCTGATCCAGGTGGCCTTCATTAGCCAGACCCGTCCCTCAGTGTCCCAAGCCACTGGTCCCGCTACCGCTGCTCCGCCGTCGACGTGTGCACACTGAGCAATGCATAATCTCCGCTGCTGCCGGCTCCCAGTGCGCACTCTGCAGCAACTGCCTTGCTTCTTCCCGCTTCACCCCTCTCATACCTCACTCGCCTGCCCCTCTCTCGCCTTGTGATGCAAAGCCAAACCACTGCACTGCCATCCCTCACAGGGGAAATCGGCAGAGGATCTGCTTCCTGGAGACAAATCTACAGGGCATGAGTCTATTTCTGCTGGTAGCACTTCTCAGGTTTCTGTGATTTAGCTCTGTTTTACCTTACTGGATGCCCCTTGTATTATTGTGTGTGTGTGTCGCTCTCGGCAGGACCCGAGTTAACAGGGGCACAGGCATCATTTCCACGTGCATCTTGTGCATACACTAGTGTGCCCAGTGATATTTACAAGTCCAAAGTTCAGCAGCGTCTCTCAAGGTACCAGACACGCATGCCCAGTGGATCATCTCCCTACTCAGATGCTGACATCAGGCTGATGCTTAATCTATGTCAAAACTTCCCTTCACGAGCCCCAGGGAAAACTGTTTCAAAAACATCTTTCAGTGAAGTCCAGTGACTTGTTTTTTTTTTCTCTACATTTTCGTCCAACTTCTTTATTTTCCAAGTTCTACAATTATTCTTCACAAGCAAGACGTAAAAATATTCTAAATTAAAAGGTGGGAATTGGTATTTGACAGGCACATTAATCTATACAAGTGTTTTTAGTTTACTAGTACTCTTGTAGTGGAAATATATGAATAGTTTACTTGTAAGGACTTTTACTTGTAAAACTCACAGGAATGGGAGAATGAGCTATGCATTAGTAAGGTTAAAAAAAAATATTTTAATAGATTTACTTAACTCACCAACTGTGACCTTACCAAGCGGACTGAACATACTGTAAAAAGGCAAATTAGATCTTTTTAAATGTGTACAAAGCAGTACAAATCCGGAGTTATAAGCATTTATGTTATGAGCATAAACAATTTACCAAAGCCCTCCAGTAGTGTTTTCTACTGATAACTGTAACTGTTTTTAACACAGCATTGTTTGTGTGCGATAAAAATAATCTAGGCATTTAGCAATAGAAACATTACATTGATAAGAATCTTCAAAAACTTCATAACAATTCAAGACAACTATACATGAGCAGACAATGAAAAATCTTATTGTAATACATTCTTTATTATTATTTACCAATCAAATCTAATGGAGTATTATCAGATATTTCTTAATATCAAATGTTCCTCCTCTTAATATCCGTAAACCTTAAAAGTTACATTTTGTACGAGAAAATACAGAACTATCAGAATTACCCGTTAACTAACTTACATAAAGGTACAAGATCAGCAGAGAAATGTGTTTCTGCATGAAGAGAAAACTAGTAAGTGAAAAGAATAGAATAATACCAAACATCTAAGGAGTCTGCTCAGAAGCATATACACTGTATTTGTATACTAAAATAATTTTGTTCTAATCAAAACTGTCAGCTTGCATTATTGTATTTGACTCTAGTATATATTGAAGCTGATAAACTTCATTAGTATACACTAATTGAAACAGAATCAGTCGATGGTGCTATTGATTTCATTTCTAGGGATTCTACCAACTACTGTAAGATCTATTCACATCACTCCTTCCCACACACAATAGGCAAGGCAGACAAGTGCATACAGTATGCTATGTTAGAGAAAGAACATACACAGGAAAAAGGGTACAAAAATAGCTAAAGATGGGTCTCACAAAAATACATTTATAATGTGCTGATCTCCCTTCCTCTGAGTAAATAGTGTCTCTTTGAAAGTAATAAAATAACCTAATACAGCAGCAAATTCTAAATGCAAGATTTACTCACATAAGTGAAATGGAGTCTTTAAAGTATACGGAGATGTAATTATTACAAAACATTTGGGGAACATATATGTTCTTGAGAGTAGACCTAAGATCTTCTTTGAGAAACATTAAAAAGAAAACTACAGCCAAACAGATTACAATCTTTAAGCATGTAAGTTATCATTCACATAACAATCAGATATGCCAGCTTCTATGGCAGAAGATGACTGTTGGTATTGTATTGCTACTGCAGTAAATATTCTTTGTTATATGCAGTACAGTGACAGGCGTCACTAATTAATATGTAAACAAAATTGCTTGTAACTCCTAGGTCATTCTAAATGTTATAGTAGTTATAGTACAGGCAGTTTTGCACTTTCACCTATGGGTTTAGTGTCAATTAAGCAAGCCTTGGTGCAAAACACTTCCTTCAACTTTTCGACTGCACAATGCATATGTGCAGACACTTGGAGAAGTGGGTACAGAAATATTTTTGGGAAATTCCTTGCTTTGTGTTTATGTGGACAAAACAAATCCTTGGATGACTAGAACAATTACTTCCTAGTAGTTGCTTAAAAGAACTCTCAGCCTGCCTTCTGAGCAGTGACAGCTTACGTTGAACTCAGGAGATTATTGAGGGGGAATGAAAGGATAGAACGGCAGTTTATTCTCTCTGGGCAGCATCACGACCGATTTAGCTGTCACATTGAAATTTACGAATGGGCCTCTTTTCTTCTCTTGCTCATCATTTCAAAAGAGGGCATTAATTAGTCCTGTATATAATTAGAAATTGAAGCCATGTCTTTAATAAGGTTGAGATTGCCCCAATTTTACTACCTCGGTCTACACACTCATATTTCAAGGACCACCCATCAATAACTGCTTATGCTTTGCCTTGCTGTTCTGTTTTTTTGTAATATATTTGCAAAGATTTGTTTTATCATTAAAGATACTGTTTTAGGTTTGTACTTGTAATCATGTTTTAATCATATATATGACTGGGTTTGACTTGCCAAAAAGATGTTTTGTAAGGTACACAAAACAATACGTACTGATAGAGAAAGAGGTCTCATTTTACTGCCAAAACAAAACATAACAATCGCAAAATATATGTACAAATAAGTATAAAAAGTACTAATATAGCATATTTAATATAAGTACATTTACATTCTAAGTACATAGGTTTGATTGGTTCTTTTAATTGGAAAATTATCCCTTTATCCTGGTCCCTGAGGTGGACTGGTTCTCAGGACAACAGCAGTGATGTGGTGTCAGTAACACCTTGCACCCTATAATTACAGCATAGGCTCATGGTAGATGTGACCTGATTTGGTACAAGTACCTTTCTGATAATGGATGGTGGAATAAACGTTTTACTACAGTGAGACTTTAAACAGAGAACTGACTGCTTGATAATTAATGATTCTATGTCACTGTTTGTAAAACTAGAGGGGTGTTTACCTGGCTAAATTTCAGGTTGAGCTTGCAGAGCCTTTCCTCCCTAAATTCCTGCCTTAGTTCAGCTGGTGAAGCAATTTCTCACTTCTCCATACTGTGTATTGGGGCTGCTGTTTGTCATACATCACGTCATTGGTGGATGAAGTGGATCCCCTCCTCTACAGTATGTGAAGTGCTTTGGGATTTTTTGGGATGTAAATTTGTATACATGTTTGTTGATTAATACAATCTGAATAGAACCCTGCTTTTCTGAGTATCATACAATTACTATGTATTTTCCCCCTGTGGTTATCAGGCTACATAATATTTTAATGGAGAATTACAGTTCAGCAGGGGTACAAGATAATTAGGAAACAAGGCAGAGTTTTACAACTCATGCTGCTCACTTCACTGCAAGGTATACTGTAACTACTACGTGAATAACAGCTGAGAGCACACCAGGACTGCTCACAGGCTGCTCAATTTTATAGACTGAGGAAAATAGGACAGTCCCCGAGGATATTCCACAAGGATACCCAGCACAAATTCTAGTTCCCAGTAACACCAAAAAGAAGAAAGTGCATAATTTTGCTGAACCTATAACACCAAAACTGCAATGCCAATGCATTGTAAGAAGTCTGATTCCCTATTTTCCCAATGTAAAACAAGACCACTGGGCTTTTGATTCAGTCATATGATGTTCACAAGCTAACAGCTGCTAGCTTAATCTCTGTAGATCAGTGGCTCTCAAAGTTCTATGGACCACTTAAACCAAGTCACAGATGCAGTGGACCACCTATGCCTACATCCACTTCTTACCCTGTAGAAATCATCACCTACTAATGTACTAAAATTAATATTGCATTACATTTTATGAAAGTACTAATATTTTTACAAACAAAATTGCAAATTTTGCAAATGTTTTTATTACTTAAAAAGTTGATGTGAAGAATGGAGAGTAGGTCAGCCCCCGGACCACCTGGCGCACGCTTGGGGACAATCAGTGGTCCATGGACCACACTTTGAGAACCACTCCTTTAGATCACTCAACATTGTGTTCACCAAATATCATATGTAGGACTTACAATTGAAATATATATATATTTTTTTAAATGTCATGCATATATCACTCTGCAACTCACAACTGGCAACCCACTGAACATAAGCAGGTGTGAGCCTGGTCAGTACATGGATGGGAGACCTCCTGGGAAAAACTAAGGTTGCTGCTGGAAGAAGTGTTAGTGGGGCCAGCAGGGGGCGCTCACCCTGTGGTCCATGTGGGTCTTAATGCCCCAGTATAGTGATGGGGGACACTATACTGTAAACAGGCGCCGTCCTTTGGATGAGATGTAAAACTGAGGTCCTGGCTCTCTGTGGTCATTAAAAATCCCAGGGCGTTTCTCGAAAAGAGTAGGGGTGTTACCCCAGCATCCTGGCCAAATATTCCATTGGCCCTTACCAATAATGGCCTCCTAACAATCCCCCTCTATGAATTGGCTTCATTACTCTGCTCTCCTTCCCACTGATAGCTGATGTGTGGTGAGTGCTCTGGCGCACTATGGCTGCTGTCGCATCATCCAGATGGGTGCTGCACATTGGTGGTGGTGGAGGGGAGACCCCATTACCTGTAAGCGCTTTGAGTGGAGTGTCCAGAAAAGCGCTATATAAGTGTAAGCAATTATTATTATTATTAAAATCTTACAACAAGTGACTGGCCAATATTCACTGGCAGAATGTGTGACTCTGTTTTCCTATAACAGTGAACTTATTCAGGCACTATAAGGGCTATGGTGTCATTGCATTGTGGTTCATTACTCGGAGGCTGTGGAGAAACATGTTCAGCACAAAAACTCAAAACTCATGTCTCCCTTCAGCACTTTATGTAGAGTACTTTTTATTGTATCCAACATTTGCAACATGTACTGTAGATGTACTACAGTACACAACCTGTTTTTATTTTAACAAAGAAAAGAAAGACAGTTTGTACGAATTCTTTGTACTGGTTTGTAGATAATCATGTCTGTCACTTCTGTCACTTCTATGGGAAAAGTCACTCCTTGTAAAACCATTTCAGTTCCCCACACCAGGAGACCAGTGTTTTGATGTGGTAGGATTTGCCATTCATGAGTGGCTCAAGTGTGTGTATAAGATACAGTTTGCATCTTTCCAGTATATTCTAAAAAAGCACAAGACACACCTTGAAGTGAACATTTGGATTACAATAATAAAGATGATACCTGAACACATATTGATTACAAGGAGTCAGAGAGCACCATGACAATCCTAAAAATCCTAATCATATTGTTACAAATGGGGAGTTACGAAAACTCGAAAACTGGTGAAAATCAGGAATTGACCGAGTGATTTAGTCAATAGGCAAAATAAATATTCACAACCCCCAACTTACAAGTGATTCTCTATAATATACCAATAGTTGTTGTTATAATTAGAGGCATGTGGGTTCTTTATTCTCTGGCACAGTTTTGGTGAAAAGAGTAATAATCCGAGCACACCTGGTTAAACAAATGTTTGTTAAGACAAGCACTATGCTACACACTACAAAACATACAACACACCAGTTGCTATATTTACAGAATGTACAAACAAGGCGTTTCAGAGGTCTAATGTTCTAATCACCCAGAAAATCTGCTACTAAGAATTGAACTCTTAAATAATGCCACAGAGGGCACAATAAGAGATAAGCTAAATAAGAGATATAGTAGATATAGGGGACACTATACTGTAAAAAGGCGCCGTCCTTCGGATGAGACGTAAAAGGTTGTGAGGTCCTCAGTCTCTGTGGTCATTAAAAATCCCAGGGTGTTTCACGAAAGGAGTAGGGGTGTAACCCCCAAATCCTGGGCAAATTTCCCATTGGCTCTTACTAATCAGGACCTTCTAATAATCCCCATTTATGAATTGGCTTCATTACTCTGTTCTCCTCCCCACTAATAGCTGATGTGTGGTGAGCGTTCTGGCACACTTTGGCTGCCATCGCATGATCCAGGTGGGTGCTACACATTGGTGGTGGTGGAGGGGACTCCCCATTACCTTTAAAGCGCTTTGAGTGGATTGCACAGAAAAGCACTATATAAGTGTAAGCACTTATTATTATTATTATTATTATTATTATTATTATTATTATTATTATTATTATTATTATTATTATTTGAAGCTGCCTTCTTAATAAATCCAATACAAGTTAAATCTCTCTGCAAACCTACCTCCCTATTCTAAAAATACAACTGCAAGCAGGAAAGACATCTTTAACCAAGGTATCTTGTACCCAAGAAACCTAAGTTAACTAAAACACAGAAAAGCAAGCTCTATCTAATAAGGTTCAAATATTTAGCTCCAATTAGGATTTGTTTGGATGATCATGAAGTAGGGGCTCTCGCCTGGTGCTAGCTTCATGGTCAAAATCCTTCTGACCTCTTGAGGTCTGACCTTCTTCTTTGCCCCCTCTTCTGTTCTCTTTCTCCTCTTTTCCTCTTTCTTCTGTCCTTTCTCTCTCTTTTACCCTTTCTGTTGTCTAAATGTCATTTTAAATGGTGTGTTTCTGGACTGCTAATTGTCAATCATTTGTCAATCATTACACAGAAATTAATTAAATTGACTTAATTAATTAGGTAAACCAAAGTAAACTTTACAATTGTTTTTTGATCTGGCAATCCCCCACATCTCAACAAACATCCACTCTGCTTTGAAGCTGGAAGTGTTTACACTGCCAGGTTTCAAACACCTTACCTAAGCTCTTATGGACACTTCCTAGTCAATTCTACCAGCTTCTTCAGCAGCCTAGAGAATTGCATTCTGGACAGCTGATGCAAAAATAATTGAAACCACACTGACACACCGACATGATCAATATCAGGAAGGGTCATAGCTCCTGCATTAAGTTACAACACTGGGTATTCGGAGAGCATAATTGATCAAAACCTCATAAAGATAAAGATTCAAAAGTTCCTGACAACTCAAAACAAAACATTTCAAGACACAGAAGCATATAAAAAGAAGGCAGTTATTAGAAATTAACTGCATGTGATATAGTTCACATAGGTAGCTGCGTCAGCATGTGTAGGCTGCAAAGGAATAGGTAAAGGTTTATTCCATGCTGAAAAGAAAAGAGAAACAACGTTGTGGAGCCTTCTTCTGGTGTGTTCAGGTGTCACAGGTTTTATTTTATTTTCAGCATGGAATAAACCTTTACATGTTCCATATCTGATATAGATTTTAGTACCATTCAAGAGCCTTTGCAAATGAAAATGAAGAAAGAGGAAAGTATTGAGATATTGAGAGAGCCTGTCCAATATTTTGCAAGTAGAAATAAGCAGATTTGACAGGAGCTAAGATATGAGACTGAGATGAGAGATCTACATCAGGTAGAAAATGCCTTTTGTAGCCTGAAAAGGAACTTGTGGAGGATGACCACATGGGATTTTAACAATAGTTATTTGTATGCCCTGCAACCCAAAGACCTCTGAGGTTCATTTTTACTCTTGGCTCTAGATTTAATTACCTATCGAATGGGCCTATTGAGTACAGTATGTTTACTTTTAAGGTCAATATTACTGAACTATAGCAAGAGAGAAATGAAATGAACCTCACTTTGTACTATAGCTTGTTGTACTTATTGTAATTATGAACACAGTTGAGCGTCACTCTGATATGTTTTGGCCAGTAAGAGTTGTTTATTATTTGCTGCACAACTCTTCTGAAACATTTGAAGAGTGAGGGACAAGGAGAGTTTATGCATTTCTTTACAAAGATTCATTGCAAAAGAGCATTCATTATAAAACCCAAGTATTTCTATTCCACATTTAACAAAGTAGCTACAAAAATGAAAAAAAATGAAAATAAAAAACTGAAAATTAAGACTTTAAGAACAATGGCTTACTTTTTTCAGATTTTTGTTTCAAAATCAGGTTAGCTTTCTTCCTTTTTAGAGAATTCTGGCACGTGACTTTCTTGTGCATCAAACTTTTTACTCTACTGTTTATATGAATTTCTGTTGAGTAGGGCTTTTGTAACTTCTTCTAAAGTAATGTACTTCTCCCATAGTCCCTGACTAGTTAATCAGTGGGCTTGAGCCCTGGTCCTGTAAAGTACCGAACCTTCAGGTTTTACAGATTACTTCAAACAGTGCCTAAAGGTCTCATTAATCTTGATGAAATAATTATAGCAGTCAAGTAATTGTGACCTAGACTGGAATAAAATTAGAAGACAATGAAGTTCTCCACACTCTGTAAGACTCTGTAAGACTGCCGTATCAGCCTGTAATCACTCCGAAGCTCCTCACCCATAGATTGAGAACTCCCTCTTTTACCTTAATTTAGTAATTTAGTAAGAAGCAAACTGAAGACTAAAGTATTTTCTGCTCTTTTTTAGTTTTCATATTTTGAGATTTAATTATTACTTGTATAATGTGGCCAGCAGCCATATCACCCTGCAACTCACAACTGGCAACCCACTGAAGCTAAGCAAGTGTGAGCCTGGTCAGTACCTGGATGAGAGACCTCCTGGGAAAAACTAAGCTGGAACTAAGCTGGAAGAGGTGTTAGTGGGGCCAGCGGTCCATGTGGGTCCTAATGCCTCAGTATAGTGGTGGGGACACTATACTGTAAACAGGCGCCATCCTTCAGATGAGTTGTAAAACCGAGGTCCTGACTCTCTGTGGTCATTACAAATCCCAGGGCGTTTCTCGATAAGAGTAGGGTGTCCTGGCCACATTTCACATTGCCCCTTACCAGTCATGGTAATAAGCCTCCTAATAATCCCCATCTATGAATTGGCTTCATTACTCTGCTCTCCTCCC
Source organism: Lepisosteus platostomus (assembly GCF_059453375.1). Classification (NCBI taxonomy): domain Eukaryota; kingdom Metazoa; phylum Chordata; class Actinopteri; order Semionotiformes; family Lepisosteidae; genus Lepisosteus; species Lepisosteus platostomus. Next base: position 40,354,914 of record NC_142618.1, read on the forward strand.
CACTGATAGCTGATGTGTGGTGAGCGTTCTGGCGCACTATGGCTGCCGTCACATCATCCAGGTGGATGCTGCACATTAGTGGTGGTGGAGGGGAGTCCCCATTACCTTTAAAGCACTTTGAGTGGAGTATTCAGAAAAAGCGCTATATAAGTGTAAGCAGTTGTTATTATTGTTATTATTATTAATTATAAAATTGAAGAAATGTTTTATTCTACGAAGGGTTTCAGTGAAATATGAACAAGATACAGATAAATATTTAAAACTGAGAACTAAGATACTTTTTTACAAAGTATGGGAGTGTGGAACAAGCTACCCAGCCATGATCTCAAAGCAGATACCATTGATTCTTTCAAGACAACAACTGAATGAGATCCTTGGATCAATCAGTTAATAGTACCAAAATGACAAAGATGCACGAAATATCTCTTGTTTGAATTTTTTATATTCTTAATGTGTGAACCTATTTAAAATGAAGCTACAATGAAATATTGTACATGACATAACAGTACATGACTGTTTATGCAATGATTATAAGCATAAAAATAACATCCTGTATTTTAACATCTAATGTTTAGTCAGAATGAGTATAATAAAGACCACCTATCAATAAAGAAAAAAAAAACACTGTGTACCAATATTCACTAGAAAAACATATTCCCTTGTCCTGTTATCACCTGAGATTAATGTTAAACACATATAACACACATATGATCTACTGTTTACTTGTGGTGCCAGAAATAAAAGTAAATAAAATAAACTTGTTAACACCAACCAGTGAATCTTTTATTTTGCAAACAATAATAATAGTTATTCTTAACAAAATGAATGTTGGCATCACTCGACCCAATGAAATGGCCTTTGCAAGAGAAATACACAGTTTGCTGTTCTCAAAAATGTACATTAACCCCACTAACCCCACTCTAGTGCATAACATAATGATACTTACAGAATAAGACTCTTAAATGGCAAAAATGGTTACAAGAACATTTTTGGGGAGAAAACTAGGAATGGTTGCTTGCAATATTGTAATCTGTCCCTATCACAAAAAGGGTTTTGCCTACATTGTATCTTGTTGGGGAGACATTCTGTAATGCATCAGAGGACAACCTTTTGTCTGCAAATAAGCTCCTAATATTTCCAGGTAACCATTTTAAAAGCCTTATGTTCCCTTCTCAGCAATTTATACAAATGCATAATTAATATTTACACATAAAACTGAAGAAGAGGTTTAAAAAATCAAATAAAAAAGCAATACTAATTGCAAGTCTTTACTGAGACTCTTCATTGAGAACCCAGGCCAGACTTTAATAACCCATCACCAAACAGAACTGATTGATAAGGCTGATTGAAAATTGCTGGTCACCTGAGAAATTGAGATCATACTTCAAGTTGTGGCAGAACTCAAGGATAGCAGATACTGCTGTTTTCTCTCAAACGTCATGAAGCAGTTCAAACGTCATGAAGCAGGGAAAAAACATACAAAAAACAAAGGTATTTTCACCTTTATTTGTTTTTCCATTTTCTGTTTTGTTTGTTTTGCTGGCATCTGTGAAAGAAAAATGTGCCCACTTGCAATGCAATTAATTTGGAATGAATAGTTTTGTCTGTTTTTGGAGACCATAATTCAGCTTGGAGAAGTGGTCACTGTGATACCTCCAAAAAACAATCGGTTGATTTATTTAAATTTTGTATCCTGGTTTTCTAGACCTGAACTTGAAAAAATGAACACGAAAAATTATTTTCACTTTGTCAAATATGAAGTGATAGAATCGAATACTGCCTCTAGTTACCCAGCAAAACAACTTTTTAATATTTGCACACTGTCATTTTATAGTCTTTCAAATTGTTTTTATCAATTCACATCAAAATGTAGCTGCTGCACTGTATCTACAACAAGGAGACAGTTTACAGAAAAGTGGTACTTTGTCAGGGCAGTTTTTCTTGCCTGCTGTCTCATGCAATGACCTCTGTTAATGATGGGCCTGAGGAGGCTGAAACTAGTTCTTATTCACACTGGCAAAGAGGATCTGTCATTTACTGTTTAAAGACCAAGACAAATCAAAATACAGAGATGCATAACATGTGCTGATGGGTTGTGCCAAAACTCCTAACAAATCCTGTGAAGTACAGTAGTTACAGGCTATGTTTTGACACTGATATAGAAAAAACAGTCCATATGTTTATGTGTACTGTGAAAAAAATTACATTGTAGTTTGTACGTTGGGCCTGTTAGGTAGTGAATCTTTTTAAAACCAAATAAATGTTACAAGTGTTGACATAATATAATGATATCAAGTTTTTTTCCTGTTGACCAAATGAAGTGATGATTTTTTGTGGGTGGCAATTAATAGACATAAAATTCTAAAAAAGGACTGGAACTGGAAAGGTGCTATGTCAAAATAGATTTTCCAGGGTACATATCATTGAAACAGCTCTTTCAGTTCTACTAGGAACACATGGATAATGTGCTAAAAAAAGACTGATAGGTGCAAGAAATGGTCAGCTGAATAGAAAAATATAGTGTTGAGTCTGGAGCCTAGCTATCAAATTTGGAAAATCCTAACATCCATCCATTTGCTTCAGAGTGCTGGAACCTACTGTATACTGTGAAGTATCCTGGATGAGATGCCAGTCTATTGAATGGCACACATAGACACAAACACGGACACACACACATACTTGTATGTTATATTCATGCATGTACCCATGTCGCACCTGCCAATCTCCAAAATCTGATTAATGAATTTCTTTCAATGAAACACTTCATGTTTTTATGATGATTGGTTTTAAAGATGGGCAGCAAGGTGGCACAGTGGTTAGCAGTACACAGTGCTGGATTTCCCATTAGGCACTGTAGGCACCATGCCTAATGGGAAATCCAGCCCCGTAGGCACAGTGCCTAGGGCATACGAACGAGGGAAACACTTGTGACTAATGAAAAACAAACTGAAACAACATGCTTGTGATCGACTCTAGGTGCTCTACATCAATAATCATACGCTATCTAGCGGCTGTTCTAGAAACTAGAAGTATCGAAGTGATGGTCACTGACTCACTCCATAAATCACATAGTTTAGCATTAGAATAGTTCAAAGTGCATCTTGTCAATCAATGTAATTCAATTGGCGTTTACCCCCCTTTTTGCACATATCGGAGTGAAAGTGCCTAGGGCCTATGAACACCAAAATCCAGCCCTGGCAGTACAGCATTACTGCCTTTCAGTGCTGGGGCACTGGGTTCAATTCTAGACCTGGGATGCTATCTGTATGGGGATTTGATGTTTTCCTCGTGTTCACCTGGGTTTCCTCTGGGTGCTCTGGATCCCTCCCACAGTCCAAAAATATCCTGGTAGTTTAACTGTCTTTAACTGTCTTCTGGGAAAATCAGCCTTAAGTATGAGTACATGTGAGTCTGTACAGTATTTGTGTCTGTCTGCCCTGCGAAGGACTGGCCTTCCAACCAGGGTGTAGCCTGCCTTGTGACTGTTATTTGTCAAGATCCTGAATTAGAAAACTGGTTAGAAAATTGATGTTTACTAAAAACAGTCTGTTTCTTTCCTGGTGGTCCATGTAATTGATTACATTTCTATGTACTAGAATAAAATCTATAGTGAATGGAGCCTCAACACCCAATTTTAACCCTCTACTTGGGATTTTGGAGATAAAAGATTTTATCTCATGCTTATAGAATCAAGAAATTCTATAATGCTTATATAACTCATGCTTATAGAACTTACAGTTCTGAATTCATATTGTAAGAACAATCTGATTATAACTTGTACAACTGTTAAGGAATTAATAAGGAATTAATTTAACTGATTTTTAATTTAATATAGAACTTATTGTGGCCAATTTTCATTCACTGTAACAAAACCTTTTGTTTTGAAAAGTACAGAAAAATATCATTTAGTTCTTTGACAATATGGAAGCCACATTTCATGCAAAGCTTTGAAAGGCAAGACAGGACCAAGTTTTTTTTTTGTACTTCCAAGGAAAATGAACTGCGGTCAGCAATTAAGTAAACACTGTAATCAAAGACAATACAACCACTGGGAGTGTTATTATTACTTAAAAACTCTGACATGAAACATTTCATAGCAGTGCTGTATTCTTGTGAATTGCGATGTGCTTTCAGTGTTCAGCACAGAAATCATTTCCACCTTTTTCTACTTGCCTTAGTTGAACATAGTGTTATACCCTTTAAGTCAATCTGTTTCAAAGAATGGTAAGACGTACTGTATAAGTTAAGGATCTGTACTATGAAACGGAATTCAAAACTTTGAGATGAATTATTTCAGCTAGCACTTCAAGAAGATTTTTTTTTTGTTGGTACCTCCTGTCGCATGCGCCAAAGCATTCCACATCTGTAAAAAGTGCTTCAAGACTTACCACATCAGACTCCTCACTTCCAGAGAGGTACATGCTTGCTCTCCAACGGATTTACTTCAGCTATTCACCATTGCCATGGAACTCACAATGAAAAAAAGCTCCTTTTAACACAAACAAACTATAGCTATCAGCTTTCCAGTACTCCGTTTCCTCGGCTGCAAGACTGAGTAGCCTCTTTCCCACGGTCAAAAAACTCCCTTCACTCAGTCGCTGCCGTTCACAAGCCCTGGAAACAAGCCCCTTGCTACCCCCACAGATAGCAATTTAGGAACTAAAACTCCGGCCAATAGGGCAGGCCTAAAAATTCCAGAATGTAGCAAAAGCAGCTGCAGCAGTCTGTGTGTGTGTGTAAATCTATGCCTGAAGAAGTTCCACTGTAAGGAAAGGGTGGGTTAAGACCACGTTCACAGTTGTTAAGACTGTTGCACCACATGTTGTTCTGGCAGAAGCTAGTTAGTTAAAAAAAAGCAAACTACAGGAAATGGAAGGAATAAAAGACAATAAAGTCTTTACAGAAGCTCAAAAGAGACAAAAAGGGTGGGAAAGGTTCATTCAGATTAATTCATTCTTTGAAAACCCACTTTAATCTTACTGTTATATATCTTTTAAATGTTATATATCAACATTTAGGTGAAACAAATACATTTCCATTTAATATACAGCTATATAAATGTAGTCATTTATATAGCTGTAGAGTATATTGAATGGAAATGATATATGTGTTGTACTGTATAGTATATTATTCTATTATGTACAGGACAACATACAGTACAGGATGTTATTTTTAATACTGTTAATAATGTTTGGTTTTGGTCTGCAAATGACTTTTACGAATGTCTAGTTATTACAGTTAATAAAAATACTGCATCTTGCTTTGTCTTGACAGGCTTCTATTTATAAACCTGATCAACTGGTGTTTTGAAAACCAGTGCATGAAATTGTTTCAGACACCACTTGTGGAAAACAGAATTTTCCTCTTTTAGAATTAAGGCTTCAAAAGGAAAAATAATACTTAACACAATTTAAAAGGAAATAAATAACTGAAAAGAACAACAACAAGAATCTAGAGAGAAATTAATAATAAACTTCTTCCCTGTCCAAAATCTTGTGGTATCTGATGTTCAAAAGCTATTATAATACCACATATTGAAATCAGAACATTTTATCTTGTAACACTTAAAAAAATGTTAGTGGCCATTGAGTTCCATTCACGTTTATACTGTAATGGAAAATATTTTGTTTGCATTTTAGTGTCGGTAGGTCCATTAAGTATTAATACATGAATGCAATGTCACTTTCCATATAAACTAAACAAACTGGAGCACAAATAGACTGAGAACAGTTCATTGGAATTGCAAATACAATCCCAGCCCAGACCCATCTGTTTCATATCATACTTGACACAACTTTGCTTTCAAATACCTGAAAGAAGCAAAGGTTTTCTGGGCTCTTATTCCATTCATGGTAAGGCAGGTATTCTTGTGTATGTGTTATGTCTATTTAGCTCATCTGAAAACTAAAGTACATAACTTGACATTACATCTGAGAAGCACTAAAGTAAGTAGTACAGTAAATGAAAAGTGGATACTGTATTCACCATTAACATGACTTCCACTGCAGGAACGTTAATGGCTTGTTCGGTTAACTGTGCTACTGTATGTTCCTAACAGTTTTTTATAGCACTTGTTTAGTGGTAAAGAAACTGTTCTCATGTATTATTCTGCAGTGGGAAAGTAGTTTACAATTAAGAATTAGAAAGTAAAAATGTATATTTTTAAAAAATTGAAAGAAATCAGTTAATATCTTGCCAGTACTTGACAATAATTATATCATGATGACAAATTTAACTGAGATGCCTTTAAAATACAGGGACAAGATGCCTATTAAAATCACTACAAAAGTTTTTCTCACATTAAATATATTTCACCCACAAAAGTGTTCAGTTGAGCATTTGATCATAATATTCACTTTAAAAACATACTGTATACATAATGTGTAATTGAACAAAATCATCACAAGAAGGTGAATACTTTTGGCCCATCTCTAAAACTGACCCTAACCCAGATCCCTTGAATACTTAACAACAACAACAACAACAACAACAACAACAACAACAACAACAACAACAACAACAACAACAACGATAATTCCTTACCCTTATATAGCAGATACTCCACTAGATATTCCACTCAAAGTGCTTTACATGTAATAGGGACTCCAATCCACCAACAATGTGATGTGATGGCAGCTCACTGTACATCAGCGACCAGTGAGGAGCAGAACAGAGTGATGAAGCCAGTTCATAGATTTGGATTATTAGGAGGCTACTTACATTATCAGTAAGTGTGCGAGATTTACCGATGACATTCTGGCTGTAATGAGTTGGAATACTAACAATGATAGGGAAAGATAATGGGAAAGGAAATAACTGCTGAGTGATGTTTGTCCCATTGATGAGACATTATTTTCACTTAGCCCACATACACTATTTCCCCTGCAAGCATTCATTCTCATTTATAGTCACTAGCTCTCAGTCTTCCAGTCTAATTATTCACCATCTATGAGATGTTATTCAGAATTCTTCATTCACAGTTCCCCATATCTGTCCTCTCACGGTCTCTATTTTAAAAGACTGCCACAGCACAAATGAGATAGCAACGGTTTGAGTTGATTGGGGTATAGAGAACCCTTGGTATTTGGACCATATCTGAGACAAAGTCCACTACACATTTTAGAATTTACATACTGTACTTCTCTGTGGAATATGTGTTATACCTGGAACAGCCAGGTGAAGCTATAATAAAAGACAGTACAGAATTTACATTTTACAGTAATTCAACAGTCAACAAAACAGGAAGAAAATACCAGGAAAGCATGAACAACTTCTTGAAGACAAGTAGACTTAAATTACTATGGAAAAGGTGGCCTTTGCATTCTTCTTTATTCAGAGCAGTAAGTCCAAAGTTACAACGGCACATACAGTAAATAACTGAAAATAAAAAATGCTCTATTTAATCTTTTTTGAAAATGGATATACAGTAGTACATTTTCAATTTCACAACATAAACATATCTCAAAATGTAATTCTTTCTGAAATTAAAAGGCTACACTTAATAGAGCACATTATGGCAAAAACAACGGTAAATATGTGAATGCTGCTGAATATGAACAGATGCTGCTTTTGCCAATAATTAAAATGGCAATGTGTGTATTGTGTTAGGATGAACAGAGGTTAAGCCATGAAGAAACCTCATAAAAGAGTACAGTTTTCAGTGCTCTGCAAGCAACGACAAATCATACATTTAAGCATAATGAAATAATTGAAGGAAAACATAAACCTAAAATATAAATGCATGAAGCAAATTAAAACAAGTTGCAGTTTTCTACACTCTTACTTTGATTACATTTTATTTGGTAATACCTGAGGGTTAAAGAGAAAACTTTAACAAGTATCTTTTCTCTCCCTTCTCTGCTCTTCAGCAACATACAGTACGGTGATTGTAGAGCAATTAAAGTGTATGTGTTTGCTTATTGGAAATCCTGGATTAAAGAAATGTTTGGTCTGCTTTAACCATTGTGAAGGATTATCCTTTTGAATACCTTTGCTCCATCTACCTGACTTCTCTCATGTTTAGGGCTCATGCCTTAGATGTGGTCATTGATTCTGGTGAACAAAATCAATGTTCTTTCCTTTCCAACTGTGTACCACAGTTCTGAAATGGATTTCCATTCTCAAATGCAAATACGTTCTTTATATACAATAATGCATTAGAGATACATACAGTACATGGTTAATTAGGGTCAGAAGTTGACTATTTTGTCATGTACATGTATTGTAAACAGGTACAGTAAATAGAACATAAACCCACATGCACATTTGTACGTATGGTTGTGTTATTACATCTAATGTTGTCAGCTAAAGTGAGATAACCTGTTTTGTCAGGTTGCAAATTAAGCTGGATGTTTCCTTTTTTATTCAGCATACTGTATGTAAATTTTAAAATTAGGTCTTAAATTACCTCAGACTTTGGTTTCCATCCCAAATAAAATACAAAACAAATGAGTGTCAGTACAAGATTTATCCTACATAAATGATGTAGAATCTGTGGGAAAATCTGAAGTTTATACAGTTAGTTTAAAAACACAACTGTTGTTTGAATTTAGGCAAAGGCAAAGTATAACTTTCTTAATTCAATATTGTTATAGTTATTATATTTACGGGACTGAGGGAAAAATTTAAATGAAAATTAAATTAAACTTGTCAGGAAAAAGCTTATATTACTCCAAAAGTATGCATTTCTTTTAAATCAAATAGTTTACCTTTTATCCCCCTGAGCTAAAAAGGAGACCAATTCTACATTTTTATTGCCTTTAAAAATCCTAGACTGTATCAGGGACTTTTTTTAGGGTTAATTCATGGAAGGTCATATGCTGAAACTTGATGATAACATGCCAGCAGTATTCACTGGTGTAACTATGGAAATTCAACAGATTTAATCATTTCTTACACTAAATTAAGTTACACGGAATGATCTCTGAATCCAAATAATGATGAAAGTTGTTTAAAAAAGAAAAAAAAGTACATTAGATACATTTTATAAAGTATTCATTAAAGTGACCTTTTAACCATTCAAGTAGATCTAGGCAGTTCAAATTTGGATTTGGCTTTTGTAGCAGAATTTGCCCTCAAGAATTTAATGCAAATGACTTGTAGACACATTCCTCATGTATAAGAGAACAACTAATTTACAGTCCCCAGGACATTGGATCTAAGAGGATATTTCACTGCTGCTGTGGTACCTACAGTATGTTACAGAATAAAAAGTACAAGATGATTACATGCTAACAAAAAGCAGTAGATTTGGTAGTATTGGTAGATTTGTTTGACTCACATATTAAACAAGATAAGATGGACAAATTGCTAATGTTTCAAAATCACATGGCATACATACATTTGTATAAAATAGACCGCAATTATGTTTTTTTTAACCAAAATAAATTTGTGCAGGAAAACAAATTAAAAATGGATTCCCCTGTAACAGCTGTACACACCCTGAGTTTCCTGGCTAAGGACCCCCAAAATAAAGTCAGACATGGACGAAGTGGAAGAAGCACAGTGCAAAAAAGATTTGAGCACTTCCCCAGCTGCACTACAGGCCTCCACTATCACCCCACCAGCACCACGGATCTGAGCAGTACAGGACTTCATATGCGCCGTATCAACAATGGGCAGGATGCAGTGATGCCAAGGGATTTTAGGCTTTGATATAAATTGAAATCTGGAAGAATACACTAGAGTTAGCAAATGAGATAGATGAGAGACGCCTGCATACAGTATAACAATATATAATCACCAGCATAGAATGATTTGCAATGTTGATTGATATAATAGAAAGAGTAGATTAAAAACAGCTGGAAAGTGTGGCTCAAACGGCATGGCAAAAAAAGCTGCAGAAGGAATGACACATAACAGTTTAATAATATTAATGAAACCTAATTCCAAGACTATACAGTACAAGCCAGAGAAAAGCCTTTTTCAGAGTCCAGTAAAAAGAACACCACAGGAGGAAGCAATGTCAGTAGCTGTGTGTAGAACATGGAAGAAGTGGAGAATGTTATCAGATGTAAGACAACCTTTAATAAAGTCTGTATGACCTTGGTCTAGCTTGGTCATACAGATCTTCAGCAAGAATTACAGCATCTTAGTTACACAGCTTGAAGTTAGAGCATATCAGAGAGCTACAATAGTGGATTCATTGCATTTTTCAATCAAAGGGAAATAACAGCCATATTAACATCCCTTCAAAAATGAACTCTTTTCTATGGCAGTATGCATCACATCAAGCATAATAGGACTCAGCTGGATCTAAAAGGTCAAATAAATTTCAGGAGGAATTCAATCAATGCAAGGAGATTTACCCCATTTTGAAATCCTGCAATGCCAAGCTTAGCTCAGATAGAAGCTCTTCAAATATAGATAACTCTGCAGGAAAAACACTACGAAAATAGAGACTGGAGAAACCATACAATTTTCCTGACCATACCATATGCCTAAACTATACAATTTAGATTGAAAAGGTGAAATGTGCAGTTCATCTGCATAGGAACTGAAAGCAATCATCAACTCCTGTGATATTCTATTGGCAGATATATGATCAAAGAGTTCCTTTCATGAACTGTTTGACTTCTATTAATGTAATAATTCTGCCTAGATCTATGGCAGGATATCTAAGAAGCACATTTAATTATTTCTAACAAAGCTGATTTGTAATGTAGTACCATCTCAAACCTTGACATGTTGAGCATGTTCTAGAAGAGCCAGATTGTTTTCTAATTTTGTTAATTTACTTAAATTTGATTTATGCAGTTGTGAATCAAATAAGGTAAAACTTAAACATCAAACTTGGCAAATTCAAGGAGGAATTTGGACAAGAGAAAATATAGTTTGAAGTGTAGAAGTCAGTATCTGTAATTTATTTTTTCAAAATTTTTGTTTTCAAATAAAACAGTCTCCCAGTTTTATCGCTCCAATAATGTCCAATACAGACATTTTAAAATACTGTTGTAATATAGTTAAAACATATAAAGTATTAAATGTCATTAAAGCATTTTGTTCTACGTAGAAGACAAGTAATATATTCCAGCACAAAATCTATATATTAAAACATTAGTCATGGGAAAGTAAAGTCCAAACCCATGTGGAAGAGGAATGAATAATATCTTGAGTGAAGAAAATATTCCCAATAGATTCTAGTTGAAAATTAATAAGAAAAAAGAGATCATTTACCTTGCTTCAGCTGATACTGTACAACCCCATGCAAGTTAAAACAGCAAAAAACACACTCTGCACAATTATAAAAAGGGAATACATCAAGGAGTATTACAACTACACAATTACAACAACAGAATACATCAAGGAGTATTAGGTTAAAAATATGTTCTATTACCTGTAGCCAATAGTTAAATACAGTATGTCAGTCACTACAGTGTGTTGCTCATCAACAGACTAGTTTTAAAAAACAGCTCTACTACATTAATTCCTGCAACTTCTGACTACTTAAAAAATTAGACCATATATTATAATATACAGTATATATATATGATACATATATATATATGATACATTCACCTCACATTTACAGAATGGTTTTTAAAACCTATAACCCTACAGTGAATTCTGCTATGAATTGACACATTTGGTGTGCAAATGATGGAGAGTGGGGTTGAGTAAAAAAGGTCATTGAAGCATGATTTTCTTCTTTAAGTTGTAAACTCTGCAATGCCAAAGATGTTTTTGTACACCACATGACAATTTAAATAATTTCAGTGATAAGGTGATGAACAATCTTACTCTACAGTACGTGTATTGTGTGCTTTGCCACAGGCCTAGGTTTGTATATTGGTGAAATATCAGTGCAAAGTGGTACATACAGTGGTGTGAAAAAGTGTTTGCCCCCTTCCTGATTTCTTATTTTGTTCCATGTTTGTCACACTGAAATGTTTCAGATCATCAAACAAATTGAAATATTACACAAAGATAACACAAGTAAACACAAAATGCACTCTTTAAATTAAGGTTTTTATTATTAAGGGGAAATAAAATCCAAACCTACATGGCCCTGTGTGAAAAAGTGATTGCCCCCCCCCTGTTAAAACATAAATCAACTGTGGTTTATCACATCTTTGGAAAGATGAGTTCAATTTCTCTAGCCACACCCAGGCTTGATTACTGCCACACCTGTTCTCAATCAAGAAATCACTTAAATAGGACCTGCCTGACAAAGTGAAGTAGACCAAAAGATCCTCAAAAGCTAGACATCATGCTGCGATCCAAAGAAATTCAGGAACAAATGAGAAACAGAGTAATTGAGATTTATCAGTCTGGAAAAGGTTATAAAGCCATTTCTAAAGCTTTGGGACTCCAGCGAACCACAGTGAGAGCCATTATCCACAAATGGCGAAAACATGGAACAGTGGTGAACCTTCCCAGGAATGGCGGGCCGACCAAAATTACCCCAAGAGCGCAGCGACGACTCATCCAAAAGGTCACAAAAAAACCCACAACAACATCCAAAGAACTCCTGACTCCACCATAAGAAAGAGACTGGGCAAAAATGGCCTGCATGGCAGAGTTCCAAGACGAAAGCCACTGCTGAGCAAAAAGAACAGGCTCATCTCAGTTTTGCCAGAAAACATCTTGATGATCCCCAAGACTTTTGGGAAAATACTCTACTCCCATTACATCTGGCGTAAAAGTAACACAGCATTTCAGAAAAGGAACATCATACCAACAGTAAAATATGGAAGTGGTAGTGTGATGGTCTGGGGCTGTTTTGCTGCTTCAGGACCTGGAAGACTTGCTGTGGTAAATGGAACCATGAATTCTGCTGTTTACCAAAAAATCCTGAAGGAGAATGTCCGGCCATCTGTTTGTGACCTCAAGCTGAAGCGCACTTGGGTTCTGCAGCAGGACAATGATCCAAAACACACCAGCAAGTCCACCTCTGAATGGCTTAAGAAAAACAAAATGAAGACTTTGGAGTGGCCTAGTCAAAGTCCTGACCTGAATCCGATTGCGATGTTGTGGCATGACCTTAAAAAAGCGGTTAAGGCTCGAAAACCCTCCAATGTGGCTGAATTACAACAATTCCGCAAATATGAGTGGGCCAAAATTCCTCCACAGCGCTGTAAAAGACTCATTGCCAGTTATTGCAAACGCTTAATTGCAGTTGTTGCTGCTAAGGGTGGCCCAACCAGTTATTAGGTTTAGGGGGCAATCACTTTTTCACACAGGGCCATGTGTGGCCAAACATTTCAGTGTGACAAACATGCAAAAAAAAAAGAAATCAGGAAGGGGGCAAACACTTTTTCACACCACTGTAGTTGCATTTCAAAACAGCATTGTTTAATTCTTTACAAATTCCTTACATCACCCTACAAAGGATATTCCTAAATAGGCAAGCAATAGCTCAAGTTTCAGACAGTTTGTTGTAGTAAACACTGTCCTCCAAAAAAAAAAAAACATTTCTCAACAGTTGGTGCGGTCAGAGACATTTTTCTCAAATGGCTGCCATTCCATTCTAAAAACACTTTCAATTATAGGAAAGCTAATTTTCTTTTTTAAAAACACTGAGTAATGTATTGTTTTTTAAGTTCAGTAGAGTTGACTATTATTACAGTCTTCTACTGTGTATACTGTACAGTATGTCACAATAATTACATTTGTTCCTTCTGTATGGAAAAACAGACAGACAATTCACAATAAAAGACACTGACTGTGGTCTTGGCCAGTCGTGTCAGATCTAACTGATGAGAATGGGCATTCTTCTTGTGATCGACATACTCTGCAGCAGACTTTGTGAAAGCAGTTTCAGTTGCCCAGGGGCTCTTCCATGGTGAAAGCAGCTGTATAATAGTTTATACTGTACTCAAGATTGTTTTCACTTCAAGGTTCCCACACATTCAGTAAGGGTAGCTTTATGATCCCTGCTCCCTTCCCTATTTTGATTTATGTTTGCCATATTTCTACATATTTCCTGTGTAGAATGCAACTGAATAGAATACCTTTTGTCAAAGATGCCTGCAAGTTAACAATGAAGTTTCAACCTAAAAGATTTGGATTTTTCGACAGGCTTAATCTTGGTTGAAACATTCTATTATACTACTGTTCTGTATACTACCTAACTCCACTGCATTAAAAGACTTCCGCTGCAGGAGAATTCTATGTTTGTCAACTGGTTTATCACCTTTCAATTCACAATTGCCATACCACTGAAGTTAAGGAGGTGAGAGCTTGGCCTGTACCTGGATGGGAGACCTCCAGGGAAATCTAAGGCTGGTACTGGAAGAGTTGTTAGTGGGATCCATAGGGAACACTCACCCTGCGGTCTGTATGAGTCCTAATGCCCCAATAAAGTTACAGGAACACTATACTGTAAAAAAAAGGTGCCATCCTTTGGATGCGATGTAAAACCAAGGTCTTGATTTTCTGTGGTCATTACAAATATCTGGGCACTTGAAAAGAGCAGGGGTGTTAACAGTGGTGTCCTGGCCAAAATCTCTTAATTAACCTTTACCAATCATGGCCTCCTAATAATACCATTCTATGAATTGGCTTCATCACCCTGTTGTCCTCTCCAATGATAGCTGATGTGTGCAGAGTGTACTGGTGCACTATGACTTCTGTTGCATCATCCTTGTGGGAGCTTCACATTGATTCCCCTTTACCTGTAAAGCGCTTTGAGTGAGTGTCCAGAAAAGTTATTACATTTCCAATCTGCAACTCATTCTATGATTCTATGCTTCTATAACTCACTCTATGTTTAATCAGTGAATAAATGTGAATGGCACTGTACAGTATGTGTCAACTTTCTAGTGACTATTTAATGGGGAGAAGCAAGTGCAGAAATATTTTATAACTGGAAGGTTTATCTGCTGCATGTGTAAAATTAAAGTCTGTCAAATCTGAAACAGTCCACTTCTGACTGTGACTGGTCCTTTTGATTTAATGCAGTATGGGCTGTTTTGTATTTTTAATGAGACACCTTAAGTGAAAGACAGAGCAGAATTGTTTAACATAGAAACCTGCTCTTCTGCCCAAGGTTATCTTTTAATTATTGGGTGATTTTAAGAACAAGGAAAGCAAGCATCTGCTAGATAAAGCTGTCATTTACTGTAGCATCTTAAAAATTTAACAGCAAGGTACATGCTTTGTTTCCTACTTTAAATGTTATGCTATAATATATGTTGACACAGAGGTTTGTTAACATTGTTTATACTCTTTCCTGAAAATGTGAAATGCAATGCAATATCATAACTGTATGATTATCTTTGTCTCAAAAAACTGTCTAAGCCATTCTGAAGCAACAAAGGTCTTTCTTTAAAGCATTTTTTTCACATTGTACAATATTCACCTTTTAAATCTTAATTTTTATTTGTTACGAAGACAAAAATATGGTCACTCTGTACCTTAGGGAGAGAATTATATAACAAATATAAAAACAAATATATGCAAATATATAACTAGCCTCCAATTAATAGATTTATAGAGAATTATAGAGGGAGGAAGCTACTTTCTCCATAGCCCCAAGGTAACTATTAGTGTTATGGTCAGGAATAGGGTTTTGTTACTGATATGTAATTAATTTACAGTACACACATTTACTGTATATCACTTTATTAATACTTTATTAGAATAGTCCATGCATTAAATGTTTATAAATGCCATTTGCAGCCACTTATAAAATTTTACCAATAACACCAAACATAAAGTACAAAAGCTAACACTGGACATGGTCCTTTAGATATAGCCTTTATTATGGTATTTTACAAAGCAAATTTTCATAAAGTGCAGATCAGGGACTGGCAATGTACAACACACGTACAATAAGTGGCGCATACAATGATTTTGAGTGGCACATGCAGTGAAAGTATAATAAGTGGTAAAGATCTAAGTTGAAAAAATAATAAAAACTATGTTTGACTGCTCTGTCAGTATTTAATGTACACTACCTTATCAATGTTCTTTGTCATAGAAAGAAAAACAATTTGGTACATTACGGTTAGCAGGAGCTTGATTCACTGGAAAGCTTGTGACTCGTATCACTGATCATGTTTTTTACCCCTCAATAGAATTTTTTTGGAAAAAATGACCATTCTTAAGAAAGCAGAGTGAGATGTTCACTCATTTCACTCTCTTGGAGAGACAAACAGATTTGTTCAACATAAATAGTGTGCTGTTTGTAAGAATACTTTTAGACTTCAAGTGTTCAAAGACATTTTCAGACAAAGTATGAGAAACACTTCAAAGATGACGAGGACAATACTGAGTCAATCAACGTGGGCACTGTAACATACATAAAGTGAGGCAGTGTCTTTAATCACTTTTGTGTCAGTAAAAATCAAGCTGCAGAAGAAAGCTAAGAAATCACACGTGTTTCAAAACATGGAATGTTGTTTACAGATGAGGAATCTATAAAATAGTTTTTTCTCATTTGTTTAGATGTTTTGTTTAATGGTTTTTTCCATTAAAGACATCTCCAGAATAAAGAACATATCAGTGGAGATAAGCATAGGTAAAATGGCACAAAACTTTAAAACACATCAGAAAAGTGGCTTGGAAGGTGCAATGGTATTTAGTGTTGTGTGTGATGAGCATTTGCATCAAACTGATTTACAACAGTTAATGGTTCTTGCGAGATATGGTGACTCAGATGAAATTTAAGAGGAGCTGCCTGAAATCCATTTACAGTATGTCACAAAAACTGGATGATTAGCAAATTTATGTTATCATTCTTGAGGAAAGAACGTCACAAAAATAATCTTTCTTGTTGACATCACTGTACATCTAAACAAACTTAACTTCTATCTGGTGGTAAAAACCAAGCTGCTATGTGTCTTTTTGAAACCTGAAGGGCATTTCTCCCGAAACTTGCCATTTTTTTGCAGGATTTTGACACTGACTTTCTTCTATTTCCAACATCTTCAAGAACTATTGAAACACTGCACCATCAGGGTTGCTGAGTCTGGGATGTACAGTACATGCAAGAATGGGATGTTACAAGATCCTCAACAGTCCCTACAGTTCTAAATCCCTACCTAGAAGAGCAACTACTGTACTGTATATATTCATGCAATAATAATACAGCGTCACTGCATGTTACATCTGCCATTGTTGGAATAGTTTGCTGGACATTTGAAAAAAAGGAAAACTGGGAGTCTCCAATCACCAGTACTTTTTTCATACACCAGTATGAAGCAAGTCTGTTCACTACTTTTAACTAAGGAACAATTAGGTGTGGGGCAATTGGGACATTGTTTTATGGGACAATGATTCAAGGTTGGACCCATTACCAGAGGGTTGTGGGTTCATGTTCCCACTGTTGTGACATTCTTGAGTGTACATTTTGAAATCAAGCTGCACAAGGTTCTGGACTTACCGGCTGCTTAACCTAAAATGTACTTACATTCCATCTTAGGGGTCCTCTGCTGTAAGACCACTTAACACTGCAGGAAGCAGGATAGGGTTCTAGGACTTGAAACATTCAATTCATCTTCAGGAAGCAGGGCAAACCTGCTGAAGTGCTTAAGCATACACTTGTCGAACTTTTGCAGTTTCCTCATGTTTATCCTTTGATCAGTATGGTTTCCCATTTCTTCCATACTTTATTAATTTAATGTGATTTAACACTATTGACAACAATTTTATAGAACACCACAGTGGGCATTTGTAAGCAAAAGTATTGTTGATGGCACAGAGGATAATAGAAACTGGGCAGAAAAAAAGCTGAAAGGCAAAAATATTTCAGCAATACAAATAAACACACAATCACAAATAGAAACTTGTGGCGAAAAACAAAAACTACTTTGTGCAGGTCAGTTTTTATTAAACCATGAAAAAGTGGCAAAATCAAAAGCCACTGAGCAGAAGATTCTCAAAACAATCTACCCCAATGTCATCATTTTATATCAATTCCTACAAATTCCAGCTTTGAGCAATTACTATAACCTGTGATTCACAAAGCACTTAAATTTTGAACCACAAGAAACTTACAGTAGCTATTTAACTTGTAGGCTTTAATAGGAATGTGTAAATGGGCATTCTTCTTAAGTACCTGTATACTGCACACAGGTTTTCTGAAGCACCCCTTCAAGCACTTTGTACTCTGTGGTGTACTTCTACAGCCCTTTTGAATTAGCTTCACTTCAACAAAATACTGCAGCATTGCACATCTAGATAACTGAGACAGCTTGGCTCTGCTATTCAATGCCATCCTAAACTACTGGCAGCACTTATGCTGAAAAACATATGCTTACCCCAGCTACAATGCGCTTGGTTCTCGGAGACATCAGCCGCCTGTCAAGCATGCTAGGATAAATCCTAGATGAGTGTGTCACCCACACCAGCAGAAACTGTCACTCCGAAGAAACAGCTGAGGACAATACAAACTTTATGAACAGTCAAGTTCTTGAGAATAAGTCCCACGTCTTTCTTCAAGGGCCTGAAAATACCAGAGTTCTAACAGCCTGCTGACAGGAAAGAAACCGGGGATCCTTTCAGCTGTAGACCGTTACAGTTCCTGATTTACTTTTAAAGCTCAGCTCGGCAGCTCTGTCAACAGCAATTAGCCAGCAGAATGGGAGGATCTTTTTTTTTTTCCAGTGACAATGACGTAAACTAACCAAGCTCTGTCAGGGCACTAGTTGTCAGAATACAATAATTTCATGAGTTCTGGAAGGATACAGTAGATAAGAGTGTTGGCTACACATTGAACCCAGGAATCTCCACAAATGCACCAGGTATGTAATCTTGTCTGTATTATTTTTTATCTTGAGATTTATCCAGAGCTGCTTCTTCTGGATACAAAGAAGTTTGTCCACTTTGATGTTTGTATTTATAAAGTAAGCTATTATTACAATTCATCTGTTTATGTCAATAATGGCAATATAATGCAAACCTTCATTATGAACTACAGTACAATGTCTACACAACCTGACACACACCACAGTACAAATGTTAGATATGTTTTGTTTTCAGCACAATTACCTAGACAACTCCACAACTCTCTGTCAATCTGACTGAAAATGAGGTTTACACTGACAAGTCTAGTCATCATAACTTGTGCAATTAGCATGCTATAAGAACAGATTTTACTAATGATTAGAACTTAACTGTCTTACTCAATGAAATAAATGTTTAAATTGAAAATAAAAAAATATTTTTTTCAAAACCTTGAAAAAAAAACCCCATCAAAACCTTTTTTCAAAACCTTTACTACAATTTCTGTTTTAACAAAAACAAATAAAGGCCGTGATTTTCCTTATGATTTTGGTTAATAAAGCATACAAGTCAGACTGGATTTACTAGGTTCTACATATCAAAGTTCACAAAAGTCAGGGTGATGACAAGTAACATTAATACCAAAATTAAAGGACATGGTATATCATGCCTCCAAAACCATTTCAAGGGGAGAAGCAGGGGTTAGTAAAGTAGAGGAAAGAGCACCTGGACTGCACGGGGGAGCCCAGGTGGCCGACTGGGTTGGCTGACTCGACAGCCTACGGGGCATGAAAACATGAACACCCCTGATTCACGAAGAGTCACTTTGAGAGGAGCTGACTCATGACTGGGAGCTAGGCCTTCAGGGGTAGGGAAGAAAGAGGAAGACTCCCCTGACCCGCTAAGAGTCACTTTGAGAGATGCTGCCTCGTGACCTTGTGCTGCCCTCAGGAGATAGAAAGGAAAGGAGGAGATAGCCTCTTGACTTGCTGAGAGGCGCTGCCTCACGACTGGGAAGTAATTCCTCAAGAGGGATGAGAAAGAACCCCTGACTGAGGGAATCTATTTAAGAGACGCTGCTTGAGGGGCTGAGAATGAAGAGAAAGCTGCTCAAGAAGGAAGTGAAAAAAGTCCCCTGACTCGCTGAGAGACTCTTTGAGGCGCTGCCTCGCAACTAGGATAAACCCTCAGGGGAGCGAGGGAACGAGAATTAGTAAGTTCGAGTTCCTGAGAATAATATGGCCGGGGGTCCCCTCTGGCTCACGCTTGATAACCTCCCCCATCCCGAGGTCGGGGAAGTGAGCTTCACGTCCCCCCCAGAGGAAACCTGGATGCAAAGGAACATGAAAGAAAGAGGAGGAGGGAATTCAAACTTTAGACATGTGTGTTAGTGTGGTTAGGGTTTAGATAGGAAAGAGATAATTAATGAGAGAGGAGGGGGGGGGCACCCCCCAGCTTCTCCCCTAGAACTCCACCTATCGGTTTCCATTTACAATTATAATTGTCCAAACATGATAATAAAGAATTCCATATGAATTATAAACTTAAGGTGAACCTCTATATCTAAATGTCTCAAAAAATAATCAACGACTACATTTCTTTTATCAAGCCCCAGGATGCTTACAACAGAAAACCATCATCTCGGACATCATAATTTGGATTATTGGGAAAACAACCTCTCATGCAGCTCATTGTGATTTACAAAGTAGGACAGTAATCTCACTACAGGTAATTTCCTGTTTGGAGCTATGTTTTTTGGCTGCAATCCTTGATGTTGCAATGCATAGGATACTGACGTGACCTCAAAGCTCTTCTGCTCACTCAAACACTTTTGGGCATTTTATCATTTTAAACCATTTTGAGCTGTGGTGTCAGCATGCATTTTTTTTATTTTAGGTATGTTTTATACCTTTCCACACTATATACCACAAGTGTCCATAACAGCCCCATCCCCAGCCACTAGTACACACAACTTCAACAAAAACATCATCCCAAGGTGGAAGTCAGGACTGTGTAGAGGAAAATAAGTTTAGACAACTGCTTTCCATTCTCACCCCACATCACTATATAATTTTCCTTTGGTGTGTGTCTCCTGTGACTGTTTCTAAGAAACTGAGCCCTCGGGCTCAACCTCAACAATTACCTGCTGGCCTCCTGGGGGCCTGTGACTGCGACAGTGTGGAGCCAATCAGCTTATGCTGAGTGTCACTCCAGAACCCCTGAGAGGCTCAGGTGTGAGTTTCACACAGCAAATATACTGTACACAGCCAAGATAAGCATCACGGCTTGACTGCACGCATGCAGGCAACTTCCCAGTCACACTTCCAGTTCCAGTTTTAATTATGCCACTTTACTTATCTCTCCAGAATAAAGTGATGTCACTTTTTGGATGTAAATTTCATGATGTTTTATTTCTTTATACAGTATGTGTAACTGGGGGACACCCCAGTAGGTGGAAAAGAAATTGCCAGTACCTAAGACAACCAAACTATTTTCTGAAGAATAGTAGACACTGCTCCATCACTGCACATTTTTCTTTTCACACATTTGTTTTATAAAATTATCATTTTTATTTCTTTCCTAATTTTTTATATAAATGGCAGACTCCAGAAAAATAACTTCCAAAAGTAACATATGCTTCATTTTTCTTGTTATTTTTGAACTTGCTGTGTTAAAGCTGGAACTTTCAATAACTCAGATCTAAAACAATGTCTTATGTTCTGTATATTTTGTCATGTTTCATGGGTGTGTCTGTGCAACCTCATACTTAAAAGAAAGGAGGTCATATTTCTGAAAAGCACTATTAAATAAACTTGTCGATCAAAAAGGCTCAGCAGCATGTGTTATTTTTATCATGTTTTCAAAATAAATGCTACAGATGCTTTGTTTGGTTATGTAGACCCAGTCTAAAAGAAAGTTAATGTAATTGTAATCATGCATGTACAGTATTACAAATATTACACAATATCCTTTATATCACAATAAACAAGGAACTAAGAATGACATTTAGTCTATTGGAAACCAATGGTGTGCTCTACACTTCGGTTTGTTGCACATTTTGTACAATATTTTATTAAAACAAGAGTGGTAGTAATTGGTTGTCCTCCTTTTAGTACTTTGAACTTCACCACTGCATCCTGTATTGTAAAACCTCTCCTGAATTACTAAACAAGGCAAACGAATAACATTCTTTAACAATATGACATATTAATTCAAAAAGCATGAATGCTTTCTCCACTAAGCTTCTTTAAAGCTTGTCTTTTAATGGTCCATCACTGATCATTTTGCTTTGACAGACATTAGTACCTTGCAGATAACGGTTCTTATGGTACATTGGCAGTCCTAGGTAAACCAATATTAAATACTATCACATCCTTGATCTTTAAACTCTCAATAGGTGGAAAGGTATTCATTTATTTTTAGTTCCTTTTAACATGGAAAGCCAATAAGGAACCTTTTTCAATTGGAAAATCTCTATGTGTGATTGCCTCCTGCCTGTCTGTATTCCATCACTCCTCATCATGATTGCTTCTTGGTTAAGGAGATTTGGGCAGCTTGCGTCAATCCAGGATTAAGAAGGAAGAAACAAACACAGTCCCTTCTTGGCTAATGAAAACTGTTGTCAGCATTCTGTGCCCTTTATTCGTAATGATATTACAGTCATGAGAACAAAAATGCGAAAAAAATGTTTTTTAATGTAGGACAATTTCCACTGTTTTATTATTTCAATCTAATAGAGATAATAGAGAATGACTCTTTTAAAAAAAATGGGTTTGCTTGAATAATGGAAAGGAAACTCCAGGATGTTAGGGGTTGCATAATCTTAACTACTTAAACTGCAAATTTTTAATTAAGTTTTTTTTTTCCTAATTGGAAACCTCAACATTCTGTTTTCACTTCTATACACATCAGATGGTCAAACTGTAAAGAAGAACTTAAAGTGCTAGTCTTGAGGTGAATTTAGATTTTGTTGTAAAAATGACAACACACCACATGTGGCAGGCAGTCTGGATCCATTCTGCCAAAGTTCACTGCACAAGCACACCAGGAATGCAAGGTTTAAAATAAGCAGCTGTAAAGGGCTCGGCAGCAAATCCAGATGCCACGCCTGCTCTCAAAAATGCAACCTCTTTACTTAAAAGAGGTTGTATTTTTGCAACCTACTCATCCAGGTGGATGCTGCACATTGGTGGTGGTGGAGGGGAGTCCCCATTACCTGTAAAGCCCTTTGAGTGGAGTGTCCAGAAAAAGCGCTATATAAGTGTAAGCAGTTATTATTATTATTAAACACAATATTTCTGAATGTGAGCCCCGCCATCAATTAACAAAAAGGACCACTTAGACATGAATATATAAGTATGAAATTTAATCTAGAAAAGTATTCTATTAAACTTAATGTAGCAAAGGAGAGGGTGCTGTTACGTTGCAGCCAGGGACTTCCATGACCGACACGTTGAACAGTCATAGTGAGGGTGGGGTTACCGGATTCAAACAGAAATTTGATGGGCTAGTTTAATAAGAACTTCATCTTGTCCCACAGGACCCATAGTGTGCTCCATTATACTGTAATCAACTGCTGATAAAAGGTGGAACTGTAGTAGTGGTCTTTTGTTAAAAAAAATGAGTCCTACAGCTGGAATAGATAAACAACAGGAGGGCATTGCAAACAGGCAAAGCATAGTCCAGAATCATAGTCGGGAAACAAGCCCAGTTAAGAGCTGGATAGACATAGCAAAGGGAATATCTGAAAGCCCACGTCCAACAAAGCAATCCAGGTATGTAGCCAAGAAGAGCACAGGGAGGATCCAAAGCTAGGATTGAGGCAAGCAGGGTCAACAGTCTAGAACAAAGCATAGACAAAGCCAGAAAACCCAACAGTGGCTCAGAGCAAGATTCTATAATGGAGTGCCCAACATTGCTCATTCACATCTCAGTTTGCTTAACATGGAGACAGGGGAAGAGGCGTGACCACTCACAGTTGAAGCAAGTTTCCAGTCTAATTATGTATCTCTGGAAAATGCCCTGATTGACAGGTGAAAGAGGAGGGACCGGCTGTCACAGTCGAACTAGCCAACTCACTGCGGTCCCACAAAGATGGGGATGACTCACTCTCACCCCTAAAAATACATTTTACTAACAACTCAAAAACGGAGAGTTTCATTAAGTAAAGACTATAGTATTTTGAAAATATCAAATATCTTTTCAGAAACATGTCTGAAAATATTCAGAATATGAGAAAATATAGAATGTTCATAAATTCACTGTAACTGGAAACAAATAATCAGCACTGAATTCAAGATAATAATTAAGACTTAAAATATGGCTTTTAACATACAGTATGACATATGACAGCTGAAAACACTTCAACTATATTTGTCCAAGATAAGTCCAGTATAAACATTTTTCTAAAGCACTGTGTTGGTTAAAAACAAAATAAAATGTAGCATGGAAGTAAAATGATGTGTTGTTCTCCATATTAAAAATATTTATGTTTTTACGTCTTAGAAGTTTCTGCCTACACAAATGTGTAGTGAGTTAACTGAATGATAGTTAAAATGCAAAATCCTATATTTAATGGGTTAAAACACAAATTACCATAAAGAAATATAAAAAAATATGCATGTTAAGACACAAGCGTATTCCTTTATGTCACTGCAGACATGCGAACATCCGT
The DNA here is from genome assembly GCF_059453375.1 of Lepisosteus platostomus. NCBI lineage: Eukaryota > Metazoa > Chordata > Actinopteri > Semionotiformes > Lepisosteidae > Lepisosteus > Lepisosteus platostomus. The sequence goes on from NC_142618.1 coordinate 40,379,254, forward strand.
ATTTCAATTTAAGCTTGCAGACAGTATAAATATGCAATGATGAATTAGTTTGTTCAACTTCAGGTGGGGATGGAGGAAAAGGCTTTTTAAAATTATGCACAGGTTTTAAGAAAGAGCACAAGCAAAGGCAGAATGTGAACACCAGACAGCAGCAAAGTGTAAAGGCATACAAAAGTTTCCATTGACGTGAAAAGCAATACAGCAAGTCATCCCTATCCTGTATAACATTTCTTTGTCTCCATTATCTATTAATTAGTAATAATAGATAGTAATGCTACCACCTGGGCTACAGCAAGCCACTGCTTGACTCTCATCCCCATTTTATACAAGAGAGAAAAATGCCACACCTTTAATCCTTAGATCAGTTTTCACTGAGTTGCCTCATACCTGTGTAAATATCAGCATGTGCTAAATGTGAGTAGGTAGACTAAAACTATACAGCTTCTGTGTAGAAAAGATGAATTGAAACAACACCTGAACACCTGAGCTGTATACGCTGGTGAAGGAAAGGTTGTATTGAGTTCTTCACTGATTAGAAGTTTCTGTAATTTACATATGAAGTAAGTTATGAAGACAAAGAGCTGCTCCTTTAAGACCGTCTTGAAAGCCTCAAGTTGCTTTGCTGTCAGATCTGCTTTACCCCCAGAGGCCCCGGTTGCTATATCAGCAATGAAATAATAGAACTGTTTTTTTTTTCTGTTTTATGCTATTATTCTCACACATCAGAGGCAGGTTCGTCACTATTTCACAAGGCAGAACTGTGAACACAAGGCTCACTCAACGTACGAAGACATAAAGCAGCCATTCACAACTTGTACAAAAGCTAATCTTTAGAGGCACAGCCCTTTGTTCATGATTCTGGAATTCAAATAATAAAGTAACAAAAGAAGAATGCTACTGTACCTTGGCTTTTCCAGGCATGCTCGTGAAAAACTGCCTGGAAGAAGAGCCTCTCCTGGCTTTTGTTAACCAAGACTATTATAAATTATGCAAAACCCTGGTTTATTTTCAGTGCACAGTGAAAGTAAATACAGACCATACCTTAAAATACACATCAATAGTTAGTCAAAGAGCCTTTGCCACCACAGGTGCTTAATCTATTTTCAAAACGGAAAAAGCTATAATAGATAAAATTATAAAGTCACCTCTTTTAATAAAGTTTTATTATTTGTCATCTTTGGTGTTAGGACTACTGCAGGTATAAACCATTACATTGTTACTTCACATTGTTGTGACTATTGAAGTGTCAATAACAATCTCTAGATACAATGGTTAAAACCTGGCTTGGGTAAACATTTGAAGTTCTTGGAGCTTCAAAGCAAGGAAAGAACTATGATGTTTACCTTAGTACCTTAGTCCTTAGTCTGGGTGTGAGATACATTGATCAAAGGCATCATCTAGTTTACCTTGGTCAATAAAGTTCTGGGTAAATTATTATGTGTCGATTAATAGTCTAGGAATACAGCATAAAACAGGTAGCTTTGGAAGACCTCCAGGAAAGAGGAGGACACAGGAAGGAAAAAAGAAGAGAGACAAGAGAGAGGTGAGGAAGATGGAACATGAGAGCCCCTTGCCCACATCATCGAGAAAGACCAGATCTGAGTTCAATATTTTAACCATGTTAAGAGCACTTGCCATTCTGTTGTTTTTAGGAACCTCTGATTTCCTGAATAACAAATCCCTCAGTTAAAAAGGACCTTAATGGATACATTTTTAGAACAGGGAGATAGGTTTCCCACTAATTTCATAGCGTCCAGATTTATAGAGAGAGATTTAACTGTAGTTCAGATTCTGTTTAGTTTAGAAGACAGATTTATCTCTTCTGTTGGCTTTTGTAGGTGTTATACGCAATATCTGAATACTTGGTAGGAGTCTGAGATTTTTGTGGGTGGTCAGGATGTAGTCCTCTGGAGCACTTGTATTTCGCATGTGTATGTTGCATTTTGTTTAGTGTGTTTTGTTTTTGTTACAAATAGGGGGTTACAATATACTGTTATAGAAATATACAAAAATACTGAAATAATTTACAGAAATCAAAAGTGGACAGACAATATTGAAATGTATGCATGAGGTATATAAAAAGAATACAATAATTGGTCATAACAACTATTTTTTAACATTTATTTCTATATTCAATGAAACTACTCTTCTGCCTGTGAAAATTGAAATAAAATACATGATATGTTTCTTAGCAGAATATGTTCCTGGTTAAGTACCACCAGCATTTTTAATATTATACAAATATATAATGAATAACGAATTCTCATATTTAGGTGCTATTCTAGAAAGCTACCACTTACATTCTTCCATTCTTCTCAAGTGCTCTGAATTTAAGTGCTTACGCACACACAGTAATGCAGTAATATTTCACCACAGTAATGCAGGTCTGATTATTCTGCAATCTCTTCTGACCCAGCTTTGAACACCTGAGCATTAGGACAGATCCTTTTCATGCTACAAATTAGCAAGCATCATTCTGCATTATCATCAATTCACCATCATTCACCAACAACTCCCCTTCAATTTCATGATGGAAGAAACTACAGTATACAGCAAATAGAAGTTTTGAAGTGTGTCAAATTCTAAACTTGGTTTTGTAGACATGATTTTGATATAAATTGGATAAGACTTGTACAAAACATATTACAATAATGAAAAAATCTATTGTTAGAACTAAATTCAATGGAGGACAAAGGCCTTAAGAGTCCTCTTGTATTTCAGGATGTTCAGGGCTGACTTACACAAATAAACCCCAGACTCTCAGGGGTATTGTTATAATCCATGAAACTGCAGCCACAGATACAGTTCTCCTTTCAGTTCAGCTCATACAAAATCCTGCCAGCTGCAGAGAGAAGAAGATACTTTTCTAATCCTAGCTCACAGCCCCTTTATTTTTAAGAGACTACAGGCAGTAAAAATGCCAGGCAGGAAGGAAGGCACACTTTACTCCTGGATGTAGAACAAAAATATTGCTAAAGGAACCTGACAGGCATAATCATTTCAGACCTAAAACCTAACAACTAGAATGCAGTTCACAGAACCATAAATTAACAAATTAACTCAAATGTTCTCACTATGACTTGTTAGGATGTACATGTGCTCAATATGCTTAGAAGAACAGAACTAAAAATGTCATTTTTAATTACACACATTACATACACATTATGTATCCAAAAATACATAATGGTTGGGTATGGTATACATTATTCCAATTGTCGTCTCTTTCATTCCTAAAAAGCTCAGGAATACAACCACATTCTGCACAGTTACATCATCTCACATATTTGCAAGAGATAAATGTTTTTGTGTAACATGTTTTCATTGTTCTTCATGTGCTCCTTTCCATAGTTGCACATTTTCTGTATCTAGTAAAGAACATTTGTTTCTGTGCTAGTTAATTTTATTTACTTAATTTGGTTTAGGAAAAAAGTCTAATTGATTACGTACTGTATGTCAACAATTGTTAACGCAGAAAATATACAGATCTTCTGTGCACCCTCGTCAGAAATAAATCAAACGAAAATTTCCCTTTAATATGACTTGCTGAGATTTAATAATAATAATAATAATAATAATAAAAAACTATTTTATATAGTGCCTTTAAAGGTGGCTTCTCAAAGCGGTTTACAGAATGACAACAACAATAATTAAAAACAATACACAAGATAAAACAAAATTACAATATATAGAGGAGACAATGGATGGTGGTACTAAGAAAAGCAGAGGGGTGAATAATGGAACCAGTTAAGGCTTTTCTAAAGAAGAGGGTTTTGAGTCGTGATTTGAAGGAGTTTAGAGAAGGTGACTCTCTGATATCCATGGGGAGAGAGTTCCAGAGCTTGGGGGCATAACAGGAGAAGGCCCTGTCACTCATACAATGTAGATGGGCTTAGGGGACAGTAAGGAGAGCAGAATTAGAAGAGCGAAGACTGCGAGGTGGGGAGTAGGGCGATAATAGTTCAGATAGGTACTGAGGTGCCAAGCCATGCAGAGCCTTATAGGTGAGCATGAGGATTTTAAAGTCTACACAGAATTTGACCGGAAGGTTAAATTTAAATGGGAACCATCAGAGTATTGATGATTAAAGATGTGATGATCAATAATCATTATAACTGATAATTAAAAATCATTATAACTAAAATGATCCTCCTATTAGTAAAGTTATTGGTACACGTTTTCAACTTTAATTGAGGACTCTGGACCTTCTTCTTGTTCATAAAATAAACTAGAAAGTTATATATTCATTATAATAATAAATAAATAACTGTTAAAGAAATGTATTTTTTTCATTTCATGCCTTTGTGTGAACACGGTTAATTTGTGTGTTGGCAATGCACAAGACCACTATGTGATCAATCTGAACACTTACACTTAAAATCAAATCAAAAAGGACTGTTAAAGAAGGGCAATTAAAATACTTTTGGTTTGTTCTTGCTTCAGTCCACAGAAATATTTTTTATATTGACATTTTTACTTCTGAGTAAGGATTGGGTAACTTTTGAAACAGAAATATAATAAGGAATATTTTAAGCAAATCTGAAATATAGATTTTATTAAACTACTTCACAAATCATACTGTCAGTTTAATTTGGCTTTAACAAACAAGATCATTACAATATTAAACACCTCATTAAAAGCTGGGGTGCAGCTGTCATGTTATTAGAACAATAGGACTCAAAAAGAAACTATTGTACTTTGTCGGACTTGGTGTATTTATAAAATGCCCTGTCAAAAAAACACTTCTATTGAAGAACCATTTTTGTTCCCAATAATTATAGAATCTTTTCTAATATAACATTTTATTTTCCCCAAGTAATACTGGCATGCCAATAAGTAAACTGTTCTCCAAAGTAGCTTACCTACTTAAAGCAGAATTCACAGTTCCAGTTCCTAATTAATCGGAAATCCACCTGTGCTGACCTATATGTTGAAGTAATTAGATGATAGTGCATTTCAGGTGCGTGATTAGCAGAGTGTCAGGGTTAGATAAAAGGAGATGCCTATTAACCCTACTGTAACTCTCCCAAGCCCTTAGGCAACCGGATATCTCCTGTGCTGACAGCCCTGCCACAGGCAGAATCCCAGCTAACATCCCCAGTTTAATTGTCTAAGGTCAGATCATCCTATCATATCTTCGACAATGTATGTGAAAATTAAGAGAACATTGCAACAAAGAGTGTCAAACAGCTGGGAATGCATCACAAATTGTCCTTTACTCTCTCTGAATATCTGATTAATGCTCATATTGCAATCCAAACCAGAAAAATTTTCACATTTGAAGGAAGAAGACCACAGTTTACTTTTGGTGCATTTTTCAGATGGATGGAAAAATAAAAAAGAGAATTCTTGATATTAATATATTGCATAAGAAAATCATTGAGCTAGCAAAGTGGCTTAAACACAGATGAAAACTGATGGATGACCTTTCTCATTAGTCTTTTAGGACTGCTGCATCTGGACAGTTTATTTTCTTATTATTGTCAGGTGTCAATGGACATTTTCATAAACAATGGACATTTTCATAAAATACATGTTAATATAATCACTTCATTTTTATATTTTCTTATAAAAAAATCTGAAACTGGATCAACTATTATGTGTGACACAAAGCAACAATCAGGATCAAAAACTCTAACATGGTAATCATATTTGGTTGATAATCCAGTTACTCCTTGTTAGCTGCATTAGCACAGTACCAAAGGGCATCCCTGTTTATGTACATGAAAGAATTCAGACGTAGTTATGACAGTTGTTCTGGATTTATCTTACTGGCACCAAAAGCTAAATGTCTTGCAAACAGACCCCTCTTGATTAATCCATTGTAAGGGTAAAATATTGCAGAAAGAAATGCATCCATCCGAAGTGGAATAATGAATAATGAAAATGAAATTTAATAGTGACATCAATATAAATCCACAAATAATTGTAAGGTTTGTCAAATCAGGAAAAAGTGATCACAAATACCACTCTACACAAATTAAACATCCCAGTCCACCCACAACTTCATATCTGATGAGAAAGCGAGCATTTGAAGTTAGAGCAATGCAGCATTTCACAGAAGAAGCAACTAACTCTTCAGGTCCTCCTTGATAGTCTTGGTGAAAATCATTCTTTGGTTTCACTGTACGTTCTGAAAACACTATGATAACAAATACCTATAATTAGCAGCTGGAGTTAAAAACAATATTTGATAATATATACAAAAACCTAACAAGGTGGTTAAAAAAACATTCATCAGTTTTCATCTTCTAGAGTCTAACTAAACAAAAGCTTCCCTCAAAAATAATTTCTGAAAACCCACAAAAAGCCTCAGTGTTCGCTCACATTAACCCTTAGATTGTACACCAGATTCTGCCTTGATAAACACAGCTGCTATGGTATTGCAGGTTCAAAATCATAATAAAAGCAGGCTATCACAATGTTTAACACCAAAAAAGCTCAATGGATCAAAGTACTGCTGCTTAATTTACCTAATGCAAATATGTTCACTGGTCGCTGTGCTGGTAATGAGAAGGCCTTTGGCAAAAGAGTGAAAGAAAGCTAGCAGCTGATTAATCTGCTTTCTAATCTCTGAACTCCATCTGTTTTTAGACAACATTCACTGATGAACCTAGCTTAGGATACAAAACAGCTACTAAGACTCATCAGAACACTGGACTATGGTATACACCTTAATTTAAACTTTTCTACACCAGCCAATCATAACATGAAGCTCTTCTGTGTACA